>NC_086452.1:164113301-164195801 GCF_028390025.1 Pseudophryne corroboree
TATTATTGCAAGGAATTATGGCCTACAATAAGCATTTTTAAAATTATGGAAAAGTACTTAGTGTGCGAGCAAATCAATATAATTGTTAGAATGTGATGGATCCAACCCATTGGATTCTACACAGGCCCAGGTTCCAACATAATATCTAATACGTGTTATATATAATGGAAGTGATTATACTGAATCGTCAACTCTATGTGGGCACCTTTGGAAAACTGCAATTAAGGAAAAAATCTGAGAGAATTTTTAAGTTGAATTTTTCTGCAAGTGAAACGCAGTTAATTTTGGTCATTACTATTGGGGTTTTGACATGTGTGACTATTTATGCAAAGCTACAAATAAAAATAATAAAATAAAATTTTGAAAACTGATACTGCTACAGCCATGATCATTTGATCATCTGGGAATATATATGATATTCCGGCAGATGGGATGCCGGGTGCCACTATACTGGCAGTGACATCCCATCTGCCGGAGTCCCAGCAGCGAGTCAGTGAGTCCCCTTGCGCCCGCCAAACATCGAGCACGGAGGTTCTATTCCCACTGGGTTGGTGGCGTGAACCCACCAACCAAGTGGGAATACCCAATGTTTATTGGGATTCCGGGCATCAGTATTTCACCGGCTGTTGGTATTCCAACGTCGTTCTCCTGGACGCCAGGGTCCCGAAAGCCAGTATATTGACTGCATCCCTTATCATGTCCTAAAAATGTATCATGCTTGACAGTATCCAGTTATACTTGGCTAGCGTATGATGAGTTCATTAATGTTGTTGTCACAACAATCCCTAACGATACTTGAATGAAACTGTATTAAAAAAAACACACACTCACTGAGAGGCTAAAATTAAAACATTGAGTTTTCCAATAGTAATCAAACAAATAATACAATGCAGAGAGGGTTTAAAAAACATTTAGTTATATTGCTTAAGCTTTTCTACTTTCCGAAAAATCTTTGCTGTTATTTAACCTATAGAAGCATAATGCTGCCTACAATTATTCCATCAACTTGCTATCAGCCCTGATTTCATTACTTATTCAAAGAAGTGTCAAAACAAGTCTGCTTCTCCATATAGCCCAACATCAGTCCTCTCCAAACCTCTGCTACTAAGGGAAAAGCGGCTGTAAGCAGATCATTGCTCCAAAACATTTACACATATTAGTTTGGTTGCATCTGACAGTATCAGCAGTATGGCAAATTCACATAACATATACACTTTTATTAATGAGATCTGCTTAGGGTTGCTTACAGTGCACTGCACATGAATACGTTATGCATATGTTTTCATCCGGTCAGGCTACGGCGTGTGATTGATTTTGGCCCCAATACACTTTTTGCAAACATCTTAAATGAATGCAGTTTTGCTTAATTGGGAGATTTACAGCCAGATACCACCTTGCTTGATGCTTGATGTAGAAATCCCAAGGAAATAAAAAAAAAAATCTTCTAAACTAAAACGTGCGTGTTTTCTTGTTTTATTTTTATCCTCTCGCCATCCTAACCTGATGATCTGACCTACATAGCATTCTACCTCGGCGTTAATATACCTTATCCACCCTGTGTTTTTTGGGAGGGTTGTTGAGGAGAGAAGCTTCCAATTAAAACAAAATAAGCTGCTTTAATGGTCTTTAAATTGACAAGTGAACAATGATTTTAGTATTGGTATCTGTCAAAGGTCCTAGAAAATCCTCAGTTGATAAGGCCCAATGCTTCCAATTAGGAACAGTGCAGGTCTGCAGCCAATAATGATTTCTGGGTCCCCATAGAACGGCTGCAGACACTTATTGTAAATTACTGACAAAAAGCTCTACTGTATTGATGAGAGGAAATACAGGAGGCTTTTTCTGTCCCCTTTAGGTATAGATAATAATGAGAAATACTGAAGTTTTGACTTAGCCTTTTTCTCCTCTCCCTCCCTCCACTCTTAAAGCAGTGTTTCATTGATGAGTGAGTGAAAATAACTCCACCTCCCACTAGTTTAAGTATCTGAGACATTTCTTCCTCTATTTGTTACATGAAGGCCTCTAATTTGATGTCAGCCTCAGATATGTTTCTCATCAATAATATCCCACAATTGCCTTATACGACTGACACTCTGCAAATCAATCATTCCCGAGATTACTGACACACCATAAACATGATGTGTATTTTTATCTGGCCTGACAAATATAAAAATAATGACGACAATTACAGGGAGTCTTTGAAAAATATATATACTGAGATGCATGAAAAACTAAATGGATCCAACGTCCTTGCAATAACAGTTACAAGTCAAAATGAAATAATCTGTCGTTTTCAATCTTACACATTCTGAAATATGATGTGTGCTTAAGGTAAACAAGCAAACAGGAAAATGTTCCTTTGAATAAAAAAATTGCATGTGTGTGTGTTGGTGTGTGTACAGTATATATATATATATATATATATATATATATATATAAAAACAAAATTGCTCCTGAGGAAGTCAGATGGATGAGGCACCATCCCGCCAAGATGAAACGCATTGGATGATATCTGCTGTATGCTATTATTCAGTTATACAGTGCCTTGCTAAAGTATTCACCCCCTTTGCATTTTTCATGTTTTGTTGCCTCACAACCTGGACTTAAAATGGATTATTTGAAGGTTTGCATCATTTCATTCACAGAACATGCCTACAACTTTGAAGATGTTTTTTTGTATTGTGAAACAAACAACAAATAGGACAAAATAACAGAAAATGTCAGTGTGCATAACTATTCACCCCCCTAAAGTCAGTACTTTGTAGAGCCACTTTTTGTGGCAATTACAGCTGCATCCTTCTTTCCCTCAACTCGAAAGAGTTTACCAGTGCGTGCTGCTGAAAAACATCCCCACAGCATGATGCTGCCACTACCATGTTTCACTGTGGGGAAGGTGTTCTTGGGTGATGGAATGTGTTAGGTTTGCGCCAGACATAGCGTTTTCCTTGGTGGCCGAATAGTTAAATTTTAGTCTCATCTGACCAGAGCACCTTCCTCCATACATTTAGGGAGTCGTCCACATGCCTTTTGGCAAATGCAAAATGTGCCTTCTTATTTTTAACATTAAGTAATGGCTTTTTCTGGCCACTCTTCCATAAAGCCTAGCTCTATGGAGTGTGCAGCTTATTATGGTCCCATGCATAGATACACCAGTCTCTGCTGTGGAACTCTGCAGCTCCTTCAGGGTTAACTATGGTCTCTGTGCTGCCTCTCTGATTATTGCCCTCCTTGCCTGGTAGGTGAGTTTTGGTGGCCAGCCCTCTCTTGGCAGTTTTGTTGTAGTACCATGTTCTTTCCATTTGAAGATGATGGATTTGATGGTGCTCCGGGGGATCATCAAAGATTTGGCCCAACCCTGACTTGTTCTTTCTTAACAACTTTGTCCCTGACTTGTTTGGAGAGCTCCTTGGTCTTCATGGTGTGATGCCTCTTGCTTTCAGAAAAGGTGTATTTATACTGACAGATCATGTGATACTTGCATACAGGTGGACTTCATTTAACTAATTATGTGACTTCTGAAGGTAACTGGTTGCACCAGGACTATTAAGGGGCTTCATAGCAAAGGGGGTGAATACATATGCACATGCCAATTTTCACATTTTTATTTATAAAAATTATTTTTTTATATACATTTTTCTCATTTCACTTCACCAACTTACACTATTTTGTGCATATCCATCACATAAAATTCAGGGAATGTTTTTTTTTAATTACAGGTTGTAATGTAACAAAATAGGTAAAAAGCCAAGGGGGATGAATACTTTAGTAAGGCACTGTATCTCCAATTTCATGTACTGGCATTTGCTTAGTGTTCCTGTGTTTCTAACGTAAATTGGATTACACTATGTTCGTGTTTTTATATTTTATTTTTTATGTATCCTGGATCTGTATTAAAAATGTATTGAAACTTCACATGGTTGGTGATATGATGTGGATCATTGTAAGAACCTGAGATAAGCCTTTTTAAATATCCAATTTGGTGCAGGTCCACCTATATTTTGAATTAACACACTGTGGAGGAGTTAATATTTTACTTGCACTAGGAGGCGCTCCTGTCACTTTTTTTTTGTATTTTAGGCTGGAGAAGTATAGAGACGTATGCCGGCAGTCGGGATGCTGGCAGTCGAAATCCTGGTGCCAGAATCCCAACATGCAACCAGAATACCAGCGCCAGAACTCTGCCATGACTCAAACTGCTGATTCCGAAATCTCGATATCCGGCATCCCGATCATAAGTATGCCGGGGACTCTTAGGGCTAGGCTGCTGGGGGGAGTTTAGGATTAAGTTGCGGTGAAGGGAGGGTTAGGGTTAGGCTACGGGAAGGGGGCGTTAGGTTTAGGCACCACCAGGGAGGCTGAGGGTTAGGCTGCAGGGGGAGGTGCTTAGGTTTAGGCACCACTGGAATGAACAGAGACACAGGTCAACAAAGGGAAATTACAAAGGGTGAAAATAAATGATGGTGTAGACACCATGAGGAAAAAGGTGGCATAAACAACAGCAGACTGAACCTCAGCAAGGACAACATGGAGACTTCTCCACTATTATGCCTCCGCATGACACTATTAAGCCATCAGATTCCTCCACATGCCACTAAAGTATGTACCACTTGGAAATGGCAACCAGGGCCGGATCAAGGCTCCAGGGGGCCCGGGGTACTTTAGATAAGGGGGGCCCCTGAGGGCTAAATATTAGAGATGAGCGCCTGAAATTTTTCGGGTTTTGTGTTTTGGTTTTGGGTTCGGTTCCGCGGCCGTGTTTTGGGTTCGAACGCGTTTTGGCAAACCCTCACCGAATTTTTTTTGTCGGATTCGGGTGTGTTTTGGATTCGGGTGTTTTTTTCAAAAAACACTAAAAAACAGCTTAAATCATAGAATTTGGGGGTCATTTTGATCCCAAAGTATTATTAACCTCAAAAACCATAATTTACACTCATTTTCAGTCTATTCTGAATACCTCACACCTCACAATATTATTTTTAGTCCTAAAATTTGCACCGAGGTCGCTGTGTGAGTAAGATAAGCGACCCTAGTGGCCGACACAAACACCGGGCCCATCTAGGAGTGGCACTGCAGTGTCACGCAGGATGTCCCTTCCAAAAAACCCTCCCCAAACAGCACATGACGCAAAGAAAAAAAGAGGCGCAATGAGGTAGCTGTGTGAGTAAGATTAGCGACCCTAGTGGCCGACACAAACACCGGGCCCATCTAGGAGTGTCACTGCAGTGTCACGCAGGATGGCCCTTCCAAAAAACCCTCCCCAAACAGCACATGACGCAAAGAAAAAAAGAGGCGCAATGAGGTAGCTGTGTGAGTAAGATTAGCGACCCTAGTGGCCGACACAAACACCGGGCCCATCTAGGAGTGGCACTGCAGTGTCACGCAGGATGTCCCTTCCAAAAAACCATCCCCAAACAGCACATGACGCAAAGAAAAAAAGAGGCGCAATGAGGTAGCTGACTGTGTGAGTAAGATTAGCGACCCTAGTGGCCGACACAAACACCGGGCCCATCTAGGAGTGGCACTGCAGTGTCACGCAGGATGTCCCTTCCAAAAAACCCTCCCCAATCAGCACATGATGCAAAGAAAAAGAAAAGAAAAAAGAGGTGCAAGATGGAATTGTCCTTGGGCCCTCCCACCCACCCTTATGTTGTATAAACAAAACAGGACATGCACACTTTAACCAACCCATCATTTCAGTGACAGGGTCTGCCACACGACTGTGACTGATATGACGGGTTGGTTTGGACCCCCCCCAAAAAAGAAGCAATTAATCTCTCCTTGCACAAACTGGCTCTACAGAGGCAAGATGTCCACCTCATCTTCACCCTCCGATATATCACCGTGTACATCCCCCTCCTCACAGATTATCAATTCGTCCCCACTGGAATCCACCATCTCAGCTCCCTGTGTACTTTGTGGAGGCAATTGCTGCTGGTCAATGTCTCCGCGGAGGAATTGATTATAATTCATTTTAATGAACATCATCTTCTCCACATTTTCTGGATGTAACCTCGTACGCCGATTGCTGACAAGGTGAGCGGCGGCACTAAACACTCTTTCGGAGTACACACTTGTGGGAGGGCAACTTAGGTAGAATAAAGCCAGTTTGTGCAAGGGCCTCCAAATTGCCTCTTTTTCCTGCCAGTATAAGTACGGACTGTGTGACGTGCCTACTTGGATGCGGTCACTCATATAATCCTCCACCATTCTATCAATGTTGAGAGAATCATATGCAGTGACAGTAGACGACATGTCCGTAATCGTTGTCAGGTCCTTCAGTCCGGACCAGATGTCAGCATCAGCAGTCGCTCCAGACTGCCCTGCATCACCGCCAGCGGGTGGGCTCGGAATTCTGAGCCTTTTCCTCGCACCCCCAGTTGCGGGAGAATGTGAAGGAGGAGATGTTGACAGGTCGCGTTCCGCTTGACTTGACAATTTTGTCACCAGCAGGTCTTTCAACCCCAGCAGACCTGTGTCTGCCGGAAAGAGAGATCCAAGGTAGGCTTTAAATCTAGGATCGAGCACGGTGGCCAAAATGTAGTGCTCTGATTTCAACAGATTGACCACCCGTGAATCCTTGTTAAGCGAATTAAGGGCTGCATCCACAAGTCCCACATGCCTAGCGGAATCGCTCCCTTTTAGCTCCTTCTTCAATGCCTCCAGCTTCTTCTGCAAAAGCCTGATGAGGGGAATGACCTGACTCAGGCTGGCAGTGTCTGAACTGACTTCACGTGTGGCAAGTTCAAAGGGCATCAGAACCTTGCACAACGTTGAAATCATTCTCCACTGCACTTGAGACAGGTGCATTCCACCTCCTATATCGTGCTCAATTGTATAGGCTTGAATGGCCTTTTGCTGCTCCTCCAACCTCTGAAGCATATAGAGGGTTGAATTCCACCTCGTTACCACTTCTTGCTTCAGATGATGGCAGGGCAGGTTCAGTAGTTTTTGGTGGTGCTCCAGTCTTCTGTACGTGGTGCCTGTACGCCGAAAGTGTCCCGCAATTTTTCTGGCCACCGACAGCATCTCTTGCACGCCCCTGTCGTTTTTAAAAAAATTCTGCACCACCAAATTCAAGGTATGTGCAAAACATGGGACGTGCTGGAATTTGCCCATATTTAATGCACACACAATATTGCTGGCGTTGTCCGATGCCACAAATCCACAGGAGAGTCCAATTGGGGTAAGCCATTCCGCGATGATCTTCCTCAGTTGCCGTAAGAGGTTTTCAGCTGTGTGCGTATTCTGGAAAGCGGTGATACAAAGCGTAGCCTGCCTAGGAAAGAGTTGGCGTTTGCGAGATGCTGCTACTGGTGCCGCCGCTGCTGTTCTTGTGGCGGGAGTCCATACATCTACCCAGTGGGCTGTCACAGTCATATAGTCCTGACCCTGCCCTGCTCCACTTGTCCACATGTCCGTGGTTAAGTGGACATTGGGTACAACTGCATTTTTTAGGACACTGGTGAGTCTTTTTCTGACGTCCGTGTACATTCTCGGTATCGCCTGCCTAGAGAAGTGGAACCTAGATGGTATTTGGTAACGGGGGCACACTGCCTCAATAAATTGTCTAGTTCCCTGTGAACTAACGGCGGATACCGGACGCACGTCTAACACCAACATAGTTGTCAAGGCCTCAGTTATCCGCTTTGCAGTAGGATGACTGCTGTGATATTTCATCTTCCTCGCAAAGGACTGTTGAACAGTCAATTGCTTACTGGAAGTAGTACAAGTGGGCTTACGACTTCCCCTCTGGGATGACCATCGACTCCCAGCGGCAACAACAGCAGCGCCAGCAGCAGTAGGCGTTACACGCAAGGATGCATCGGAGGAATCCCAGGCAGGAGAGGACTCGTCAGAATTGCCAGTGACATGGCCTGCAGGACTATTGGCATTCCTGGGGAAGGAGGAAATTGACACTGAGGGAGTTAGTGGGGTGGTTTGCGTGAGCTTGGTTACAAGAGGAAGGGATTTACTGGTCAGTGGACTGCTTCCGCTGTCACCCAAAGTTTTTGAACTTGTCACTGACTTATTATGAATGCGCTGCAGGTGACGTATAAGGGAGGATGTTCCGAGGTGGTTAACGTCCTTACCCCTACTTATTACAGCTTGACAAAGGGAACACACGGCTTGACACCTGTTGTCCGCATTTCTGGTGAAATACCTCCACACCGAAGAGCTGATTTTTTTGGTATTTTCACCTGGCATGTCAACGGCCATATTCCTCCCATGGACAACAGGTGTCTCCCCGGGTGCCTGACTTAAACAAACCACCTCACCATCAGAATCCTCCTGGTCAATTTCCTCCCCAGCGCCAGCAACACCCATATCCTCCTCATCCTGGTGTACTTCAACACTGACATCTTCAATCTGACTATCAGGAACTGGACTGCGGGTGCTCCTTCCAGCACTTGCAGGGGGCGTGCAAATGGTGGAAGGCGCATGCTCTTCACGTCCAGTGTTGGGAAGGTCAGGCATCGCAACCGACACAATTGGACTCTCCTTGTGGATTTGGGATTTCGAAGAATGCACAGTTCTTTGCTGTGCTGCTTTTGCCAGCTTGAGTCTTTTCATTTTTCTAGCGAGAGGCTGAGTGCTTCCATCCTCATGTGAAGCTGAACCACTAGCCATGAACATAGGCCAGGGCCTCAGCCGTTCCTTGCCACTCCGTGTGGTAAATGGCATATTGGCAAGTTTACGCTTCTCCTCCGACAATTTTATTTTAGGTTTTGGAGTCCTTTTTTTTCTGATATTTGGTGTTTTGGATTTGACATGCTCTGTACTATGACATTGGGCATCGGCCTTGGCAGACGACGTTGCTGGCATTTCATCGTCTCGGCCATGACTAGTGGCAGCAGCTTCAGCACGAGGTGGAAGTGGATCTTGATCTTTCCCTAATTTTGGAACCTCAACATTTTTGTTCTCCATATTTTAATAGGCACAACTAAAAGGCACCTCAGGTAAACAATGGAGATGGATACTAGTATACAATTATGGACTGCCTGCCGACTGCAGACACAGAGGTAGCCACAGCCGTGAACTACCGTACTGTACTGTGTCTGCAGCTAATATAGACTGGTTGATAAAGAGAAGATGTCTATGTAACTATGTATGTATAAAGAAGACTGAAAAAAATCCACGGTTAGGTGGTATACAATTATGGACGGACTGCCTGCCGAGTGCAGACACAGAGGTAGCCACAGCCGTGAACTACCGTACTGTACTGTGTCTGCAGCTAATATAGACTGGTTGATAAAGAGAAGATGTCTATGTAACTATGTATGTATAAAGAAGAATGAAAAAAATCCACGGTTAGGTGGTATTACAATTATGGACGGACTGCCTGCCGAGTGCAGAGACACAGAGGTAGCCACAGCCGTGAACTACCGTACTGTGTCTGCTGCGACTGGATGATAAATGATATAAAAAATATATATATATCACTACTGCAGCCGGACAGGTATATATTATATATTATATAATGACGGACCTGCTGGACACTGTCTGTCAGCAGAATGAGTTTTATTTTTATAGAATAAAAAAAAAAAAAACACACAAGTGAAGTCACACGACGAGTGTTTAACTTTTTCAGGCAATCACAATATAAGTATACTACTAACTATACTGGTGGTCAGTGTGGTCAGGTCACTGGTCAGTCACACTGGCAGTGGCACTCCTGCAGCAAAAGTGTGCACTGTTTAATTTTAATATAATATGTACTCCTGGCTCCTGCTATAACCTATAACTGGCACTGCAGTAGTGCTCCCCAGTCTCCCCCACAATTATAAGCTGTGTGAGCTGAGCAGTCAGACAGATATATAATATATATAGATGATGCAGCACACTGGCCTGAGCCTGAGCAGTGCACACAGATATGGTATGTGACTGACTGAGTCACTGTGTGTATCGCTTTTTTCAGGCAGAGAACGGATATATTAAATAAACTGCACTGTGTGTCTGGTGGTCACTCACTATATAATATATTATGTACTCCTGGCTCCTGCTATAACCTATAACTGGCACTGCAGTAGTGCTCCCCAGTCTCCCCCCCAATTATAAGCTGTGTGAGCTGAGCAGTCAGACAGATATATATAATATTATATATAGGTTAGAGTCCAAAAGATTAATTTTGGAGGTGCACTCATCCAATAAGTGATTCACAGCAACTTTTCATAATTCACATAATTTTATTGATGGAAATTCGGCTTATTCAGTCGACGTTTCGATCCTCATTGTTGGGATCTTTTTCAAGACAAGCTTCGACATATAGTTAATGCTCACAAGGCATCATATATTGATTTCTACAATACAATGAACAATACGTATATAAATTCATACTGTTTTACAAACATTACAAAGAACACCAAACAAAGACAAAAAGCATATATTGGCGAGCCACCGCGTCAATTGAGTTCACTATGCACCAGGTGAAAGACAAATGCGACACCAAAGCAAAAGTGGGTAAATACCCTCGCCCCGCATGCACGTCATAAGGAGCTATGGTGAAATATAGAAAACACACGAAGCTTAATGCGTGTCAAAGGATATTACACAAACTTACTCTGCTAATCAATATATCCAGTTCGGACTATACCGTGGCTGCACAACTGCTGGAGTCATATGCAAAATGGTTTCTAAAAAGATAGTATTCATATCAGGGTCAAAGCAAATAGAGGAAGCTACAACTGGTCACCACCCTGATCTTACAGGTGTGAATTATAATACTCACATGTGTGGATAACAAGCTCATAAAAACAACAAGCTCTTGTGGACAATTTAGTCAACTCCATGGATCACTACAAAACATATGTATAATATATGATTAGACCTCTTAGTAAGTAAAAAACTTACTAAACAGGTATCACTCAAATAGTGTCAATTAAACTCATGAAGTATACCAAGTACTTACCCTGATTGATCCTATCATACCAGCATCAGCAGCCATACTGCTACACCAATGATTGCCAGCACTTATATACCCCCTCACCGGAAGTGAATCGTGCACCACTATAAAACGCAGACTCCTCTGAACTATGGGTTTAGGCAGGCTTAATGTCCAACAGAAACCTACCAGCTCGGTCCAAAAGTCATTACATATCGGGCGTTTCAAAAACCAGCTTTAATGGTGCATAATCAGCACTGAAATCCACTAATTACCGTTCGTGGAACGCAATGCGCTCCACGGCCTCGTGACCGGAAGTGTCGGGTGCACACGTCGTCTAGTCTTCTACACTGCTCGTGGAGCGCATTGCGCTCCACGCTACAGGAAACGGGCTGTCAGAGTCCTGTTACTAACTTGGTGACGTACACACAGCGCTCTCCATGGCAACTGCGGCACGCTTTGTGTTCCACTGCCTGGGTATATATGCTCGTGTATAAGAGGGTGACCAACTAACCACTCCTACGCTGTTAAATGCTGATATCTAAAAGACAAATAAAGGAAACACAATGAAAGTGACACTACTCACTAGGTGTTGAGATAAGCTCTCGTGGGAAAACAGGATATAAAATCCTGAATAGGAATATACCAATTTATTAATGCAAACCAGGTCTTCAACAGTCTCCACTAGAGGTGCAATAGTGATCAAACTGACGCGGTGTCATATAAGACAAAATAAAATAAACAAATAAACAACACATTAAAAAAGACATATTTAGTCCGACACAACCCGACTGCTACTGGACCCCTGTAGACACTAATAAATCTAGACCCTATATTATACTACTATGGACTAGAGAAGAAATAGTGCTTAGATATATATTTTAAAGGGATATGTAACATAGTCATCTGTGTCAGATAGGGTCCAGTAGTATACAGATGGCGTCGTTCACATATGTCTATAAAGGATGAGCTCTCTACGCCCACATCTTCCCTTGCCTGCTAAACTCCCGGCTTCTAGTTTATTAGTGGACTACTCATTAACGGTAGTCAAATCTGGGTAAACCTATTAAGTGTGGGGGCTCGGCGAATAAGAAGTTACTGGGTACCTAACCTCGGAGATGATTCACAGAAATACATTCATAGCTGAATGTTCATTTAGGCCTTTCGGTGAAACTGTATTAAGATGAGAAATCCAGAAACTCTCGCGTTGTCGTAAAGCAAGAGTACGGTCCCCACCATGTGACAACGGTGGGACCCAATCTATGAGTCTGCATTTAATGTTTGCCACCTGATGTCCTCTCTGTAAATAATGTCTGGCAACGGGTTTATCAGTCGTACCCGTTTGGATAGCCGTACGAATGGATAACCGGGAAGCCGGGAGTTTAGCAGGCAAGGGAAGATGTGGGCGTAGAGAGCTCATCCTTTATAGACATATGTGAACGACGCCATCTGTATACTACTGGACCCTATCTGACACAGATGACTATGTTACATATCCCTTTAAAATATATATCTAAGCACTATTTCTTCTCTAGTCCATAGTAGTATAATATAGGGTCTAGATTTATTAGTGTCTACAGGGGTCCAGTAGCAGTCGGGTTGTGTCGGACTAAATATGTCTTTTTTAATGTGTTGTTTATTTGTTTATTTTATTTTGTCTTATATGACACCGCGTCAGTTTGATCACTATTGCACCTCTAGTGGAGACTGTTGAAGACCTGGTTTGCATTAATAAATTGGTATATTCCTATTCAGGATTTTATATCCTGTTTTCCCACGAGAGCTTATCTCAACACCTAGTGAGTAGTGTCACTTTCATTGTGTTTCCTTTATTTGTCTTTTAGATATCAGCATTTAACAGCGTAGGAGTGGTTAGTTGGTCACCCTCTTATACACGAGCATATATACCCAGGCAGTGGAACACAAAGCGTGCCGCAGTTGCCATGGAGAGCGCTGTGTGTACGTCACCAAGTTAGTAACAGGACTCTGACAGCCCGTTTCCTGTAGCGTGGAGCGCAATGCGCTCCACGAGCAGTGTAGAAGACTAGACGACGTGTGCACCCGACACTTCCGGTCACGAGGCCGTGGAGCGCATTGCGTTCCACGAACGGTAATTAGTGGATTTCAGTGCTGATTATGCACCATTAAAGCTGGTTTTTGAAACGCCCGATATGTAATGACTTTTGGACCGAGCTGGTAGGTTTCTGTTGGACATTAAGCCTGCCTAAACCCATAGTTCAGAGGAGTCTGCGTTTTATAGTGGTGCACGATTCACTTCCGGTGAGGGGGTATATAAGTGCTGGCAATCATTGGTGTAGCAGTATGGCTGCTGATGCTGGTATGATAGGATCAATCAGGGT
Organism: Pseudophryne corroboree; assembly: GCF_028390025.1. Classification (NCBI taxonomy): domain Eukaryota; kingdom Metazoa; phylum Chordata; class Amphibia; order Anura; family Myobatrachidae; genus Pseudophryne; species Pseudophryne corroboree. Next base: position 164,126,541 of record NC_086452.1, read on the forward strand.
AAGTACTTGGTATACTTCATGAGTTTAATTGACACTATTTGAGTGATACCTGTTTAGTAAGTTTTTTACTTACTAAGAGGTCTAATCATATATTATACATATGTTTTGTAGTGATCCATGGAGTTGACTAAATTGTCCACAAGAGCTTGTTGTTTTTATGAGCTTGTTATCCACACATGTGAGTATTATAATTCACACCTGTAAGATCAGGGTGGTGACCAGTTGTAGCTTCCTCTATTTGCTTTGACCCTGATATGAATACTATCTTTTTAGAAACCATTTTGCATATGACTCCAGCAGTTGTGCAGCCACGGTATAGTCCGAACTGGATATATTGATTAGCAGAGTAAGTTTGTGTAATATCCTTTGACACGCATTAAGCTTCGTGTGTTTTCTATATTTCACCATAGCTCCTTATGACGTGCATGCGGGGCGAGGGTATTTACCCACTTTTGCTTTGGTGTCGCATTTGTCTTTCACCTGGTGCATAGTGAACTCAATTGACGCGGTGGCTCGCCAATATATGCTTTTTGTCTTTGTTTGGTGTTCTTTGTAATGTTTGTAAAACAGTATGAATTTATATACGTATTGTTCATTGTATTGTAGAAATCAATATATGATGCCTTGTGAGCATTAACTATATGTCGAAGCTTGTCTTGAAAAAGATCCCAACAATGAGGATCGAAACGTCGACTGAATAAGCCGAATTTCCATCAATAAAATTATGTGAATTATGAAAAGTTGCTGTGAATCACTTATTGGATGAGTGCACCTCCAAAATTAATCTTTTGGACTCTAACCTGAATATTGTGGGCCCACCAGTACTTGGAGTACCCCACTAGGAGCACCCCACTGTTGTTATTTTTGATGCGAGTGCAGGAGCACACATGTTTTAATATTATATATAGATAATAGATGATGCAGCACACTGGCCTGAGCCTGAGCAGTGCACACAGATATGGTATGTGACTGACTGAGTCACTGTGTGTATCGCTTTTTTCAGGCAGAGAACGGATATATTAAATAAACTGCACTGTGTGTCTGGTGGTCACTCACTATATAATATATTATGTACTCCTGGCTCCTGCTATAACCTATAACTGGCACTGCAGTAGTGCTCCCCAGTCTCCCCCACAATTATAAGCTGTGTGAGCTGAGCAGTCAGACAGATATATATAATATTATATATAGATAATAGATGATGCAGCACACTGGCCTGAGCCTGAGCAGTGCACACAGATATGGTATGTGACTGACTGAGTCACTGTGTGTATCGCTTTTTTCAGGCAGAGAACGGATATATTAAATAAACTGCACTGTGTGTCTGGTGGTCACTCACTATATAATATATTATGTACTCCTGGCTCCTGCTATAACCTATAACTGGCACTGCAGTAGTGCTCCCCAGTCTCCCCCACAATTATAAGCTGTGTGAGCTGAGCAGTCAGACAGATATATATAATATTATATATAGATAATAGATGATGCAGCACACTGGCCTGAGCCTGAGCAGTGCACACAGATATGGTATGTGACTGACTGAGTCACTGTGTGTATCGCTTTTTTCAGGCAGAGAACGAATATATTAAATAAACTGCACTGTGTGTCTGGTGGTCACTCACTATATAATATATTATGTACTCCTGGCTCCTGCTATAACCTATAACTGGCACTGCAGTAGTGCTCCCCAGTCTCCCCCACAATTATAAGCTGTGTGAGCTGAGCAGTCAGACAGATATATATAATATTATATATAGATAATAGATGATGCAGCACACTGGCCTGAGCCTGAGCAGTGCACACAGATATGGTATGTGACTGACTGAGTCACTGTGTGTATCGCTTTTTTCAGGCAGAGAACGGATATATTAAATAAACTGCACTGTGTGTCTGGTGGTCACTCACTATATAATATATTATGTACTCCTGGCTCCTGCTATAACCTATAACTGGCACTGCAGTAGTGCTCCCCAGTCTCCCCCACAATTATAAGCTGTGTGAGCTGAGCAGTCAGACAGATATATATAATATTATATATAGATAATAGATGATGCAGCACACTGGCCTGAGCCTGAGCAGTGCACACAGATATGGTATGTGACTGACTGAGTCACTGTGTGTATCACTTTTTTCAGGCAGAGAACGGATATATTAAATAAACTGCACTGTGTGTCTGGTGGTCACTCACTATATAATATATTATGTACTCCTGGCTCCTGCTATAACCTATAACTGGCACTGCAGTAGTGCTCCCCAGTCTCCCCCACAATTATAAGCTGTGTGAGCTGAGCAGTCAGACAGATATATATAATATTATATATAGATAATAGATGATGCAGCACACTGGCCTGAGCCTGAGCAGTGCACACAGATATGGTATGTGACTGAGTCACTGTGTGCTGTGTATCGCTTTTTTCAGGCAGAGAACGGATTATAAAGTAAACTGCACTGTCCTCACTAGTAAACTCTCTCCACTCAGTCTCTACACTTCTACAGTAACAGTACTCCTCCTAGTCAGCTCCAGTAAATCTCTCTCAGTCTCTTATAATCTAAATGGAGAGGACGCCAGCCACGTCCTCTCCCTATCAATCTCAATGCACGTGTGAAAATGGCGGCGACGCGCGGCTCCTTATATAGAATCCGAGTCTCGCGATAGAATCCGAGCCTCGCGAGAATCCGACAGCGTCATGATGACGTTCGGGCGCGCTCGGGTTAACCGAGCAAGGCGGGAAGATCCGAGTCGCTCGGACCCGTGAAAAAAAACATGAAGTTCTGGCGGGTTCGGATTCAGAGAAACCGAACCCGCTCATCTCTACTAAATATAGTGTATATACTGAGAAAGGGGAGGTTTCTTACAAATATATATATATATGTTCACCTTGACAAAGGGGCGCTTGGTCCCCGAAACGTCGGATCACTATGTGTGTGAAATATATTTGACTTTTCATCAGACTTAGAGTGCCGCTTGCTTCATGTCCTATTTTATATATATATATATATATATATATATCTCTAAAGGTAGGTACACACTGGAAAGATATATCTGCAGATCAATTGATCTGCAATTATAAATTATATCTATGGACGGGTCGGGCAGTGTGCTGTGCATACACACTGCCCGATCCGTCGGGGACTGACGTCATGAACTGGGCGGGCGTGTACACACGCCCGCCCAGTTCAGCTGTCAATCACCGCCGGCCGCCGCAGCATGTGTACGGGCGGCCGGCCGACCGCTGTACACACACAGCGACGCGCCAATATATCGGTAGATATATTGGCCGTCGGCTGTGCTGCGGGGCCGACGCGATACATCTGTGAACGACGGAGTACACAGATGTATCGGCCGTACACACTGGCCGACGGATCCGCGATATATCGGCCGTTCAAGAGAACGGTCGATATATCGGCCAGTGTGTACGGGCCTTAAGATTGATAAAAGTGTGAGCAGAAAGCTGTTGAAGGCAGCAACAAAGGATAGCACTTATTATTAAATAGAAAATTAGCATACATACATACGACACACACATAGCATACATAAACACTCACAAACAGCATACATACATACATACATACATACATACATACCACACAGCATACACACTACACACCAACAACATATACACACACTACACACCAACACCATATATATAACACACACACACACACACACACACACACACACACCACTAACCAACTGAACAGAGGAGAGGAGAAGAGGAGGAGATTCTGCCGGAGTCCATATGAGTTAAACACAGGAGCTGCTGCTGCTGCACATGCTCAGCAGCTCCCTCTATGGTGTTAGAGAGGCAGAGAGCTCAGCTGATCAGAGGCAGAGCTCAGTGAGGAGCAGCTGTACAATTCATTCACGGCAGCTCGTAAGTGCCTGTGGGTGGCCCCGCCGGGTGCAGAGATGGAGACAAGGCTGTCTCTGTCTCTGAAACACAAAATTTGTCTGCAGAGGGGAAAGTTTGCACTACTGCCACCAATGAATGAACTTCCTAAAATAAAAAAAAACAACCAGTGTTTGACGGCAGGCACGGGGGGCCCTTAAATATGGGGGGCCCAGGGTAATGTGTCCCCTGGGCTCCCCCCTTAATCCGGCTATGATGGCAACACATGGTGTTGACAGCTGCCAGGTCCAGCTTTATAGTTAAGCTGGGTACACACTACACAATGTGTGTACCCAGCGATATCGGGACCCAGCATTGGCAAGTGCATACACACTGCATGTAGTGTAGTGCCATGCTGCATTCGGCAACATGGCCCTCGCAAGTGATGTCTTCTGTCAGTCCGGCATGTAGGGCTGACAGAGGATGACACTGATGACCCACGGGAGTGCGTATCGTCAGCAACAAGGCAGCTACATACTATGTGTACTATGTGCCCATTATATCGGTCCAATCAGAGGACATATCGTCTAGTGCAGGCATTCCCAACCACGGTCCTCAAGGCACACCAACAGTGCAGGTTTTAGTGATATCCAGGCTGCAGCACAGATGGATGAATCAAAATAACTGAGCTACTAATTAAGTCACCTGTGCTGAAGCCTGGATATCACTAAAACATGCACTGTTGGTGTGCCTTGAGGACCGTGGTTGGGAATGCCTGGTCTAGTGTGTACCTAGCTTAAATCTGACAGACGGGATCAAAAGATGATACCAGAATTCGGGACCCTGACAGTTGGAATACTGGCACCGGAATCCCGACACTGCTCAGAATACCGTCACCAGGATCCTGACATGGATGAAAATGCCGGCGTCGGGACCCTCAATGCCAGAATCCTAAGCAAAGAACTGCTGGGACTCCACATTGGTAAGCCAGGGGGGAAGGAATTGGTTAGGTTTAGGCTGCTGGGGAAGGTTAAGGTTAGGCTGTGGGGAGGGATGGTTAGGATTAGGCATACCAAGAGACGTTAGGGTTAGGCTGCAGGGGAGGAAGGAATAGTTTTAGGCTGCGGGAAGGGGAGGTTAGGGTAAGGCATCACAGGGGAGGGTTAGCGTTAGGCTGGGTGAGGAGGGTTAGGGTGAGACTGCGGGTAACCCCAACACTGACACTCCTGGCGCTGTGATAAATAATTCTACAAATATAGATATTAGTGGTAGACCTATTAACTGTAGACATTTTTTGTGTAGATCTAATAATACACACTCCGTGGGTGTGACCACCCTTTGCCTTCAAAAGAGCATCAATTCTTCTAGAGCACTATATAAATAATAATAATAATAATAATAATAATAATAATAATAATAATAATAATAATCATTTATTTGACAGGATTAGCCTTATGGTGCCAGAGTTTCTTCTATTCTACAGGATATGGGTGGTCATTCCGAGTTGATCGCTAGCTGCATTTTCATTGCAGCGCAGCGTTCAGGCTAAAAAATGGCAGTTCTGCGCATGAATATGCGGCACAATGCACATGCGCGTCGTACGGGCACAACGAACGATGTAGTTTTGCACAGGGTCTAGCGAAGCATTTCAGTCGCACTGGTGTCCGCAGAGTGATTGACATGAAGTGGGCGTTTCTGGGTGTCAACTGACCATTTTCAGGGAGTCTTCAAAAAACGCCGGCGTGCCAGAAAAATGCAGGCGTGGCTGGGCGAACGCTGGGCGGGTGTGTGACGTCAAAACAGGAACTGAACAGTCTGAAGTGATTGCAAGCGCTGAGTAGGTTTTGAGCTACTCTGAAATTGCACAAAATACTTTGTAGCCCCTCTGCGATCCTTTCGTTCACACTTTTGCTAAGCTAAAATACACTCCCAGTGGGTGGCGGCATAGCGTTTGCACGGCTGCTAAAAACTGCTAACGAGCGATCAACTCGGAATGACCACCATGGGGCCTAATTCAGACCTGATCGCTAGCAAGCGATTTTTGCACTGCTGCGATCAGATAATCGCTGCCTACAGGGGAAATGTATTTTAGCTGTGCAAGTGTGCGAACGCATGTGTAGCAGAGCTGTACAAACAGAATTTGTGCAGTCTCTGCACAGCCCAGGACTTACTCAGCCGCTGCAATCACATCAGCCTGTCCCGGTCCGGAAATTGATGTCAGACACCCTCCCTGCAAATGCATGGACACGCCTGCGTTTTTCCAGGCACTCCCTGAAAACGGTCAGTTGACACCCACAAATGCCTTCTTCCTGTCAATCTCCTTGAAATCGACGTGTGAACGGATCAGTCGCACAAACCCATCGCTGACTGGCATTCTGTTTTGTACCTGTGTGACGCATCTGCGCATTGTGGTGCATACGCATGTGCAGTTTGGACCTGATCGCTCCCGCTGTGCGAAAAACGCACAGCTGCGATCAGGTCTGAATTACCCCCATGGTTAGGTGTTTCCTGAAATTGATGGATAAACAAAATGTGTACAGAATAGAGATGAGCGCCGGAAATTTTTCGGGTTTTGTGTTTTGGTTTTGGGTTTGGTTCCGCGGCCGTGTTTTGGGTTCGACCGCGTTTTGGCAAAACCTAACCGAATTTTTTTTGTCGGATTCGGGTGTGTTTTGGATTCGGGTGTTTTTTTCCAAAAAACCTAAAAAACAGCTTAGATCATAGAATTTGGGGGTCATTTTGATCCCAAAGTATTATTAACCTCAAAAACCATCATTTCCACTCATTTTCAGTCTATTCTGAATACCTCACACCTCACAATATTATTTTTAGTCCTAAAATTTGCACCGAGGTCGCTGGATGACTAAGCTAAGCAACCCTAGTGGCCGACATAAACACCTGGCCCATCTAGGAGTGGCACTGCAGTGTCACGCAGGATGGCCCTTCCAAAAAACCCTCCCCAAACAGCACATGACGCAAAGAAAAAAAGAGGCGCAATGAGGTAGCTGTGTGAGTAAGATAAGCGACCCTAGTGGCCGACACAAACACCGGGCCCATCTAGGAGTGGCACTGCAGTGTCACGCAGGATGTCCCTTCCAAAAAACCCTCCCCAAACAGCACATGACGCAAAGAAAAAAAGAGGCGCAATGAGGTAGCTGTGTGAGTAAGATAAGCGACCCTAGTGGCCGACACAAACACCGGGCCCATCTAGGAGTGGCACTGCAGTGTCACGCAGGATGTCCCTTCCAAAAAACCCTCCCCAAACAGCACATGACGCAAAGAAAAAAAGAGGCGCAATGAGGTAGCTGTGTGAGTAAGATAAGCGACCCTAGTGGCCGACACAAACACCGGGCCCATCTAGGAGTGGCACTGCAGTGTCACGCAGGATGTCCCTTCCAAAAAACCCTCCCCAAACAGCACATGACGCAAAGAAAAAAAGAGGCGCAATCAGGTAGCTGTGTGAGTAAGATAAGCGACCCTAGTGGCCGACACAAACACCGGGACCATCTAGGAGTGGCACTGCAGTGTCACGCAGGATGTCCCTTCCAAAAAACCCTCCCCAAACAGCACATGACGCAAAGAAAAAAAGAGGCGCAATGAGGTAGCTGTGTGAGTAAGATAAGCGACCCTAGTGGCCGACACAAACACCGGGACCATCTAGGAGTGGCACTGCAGTGTCACGCAGGATGTCCCTTCCAAAAAACCCTCCCCAAACAGCACATGACGCAAAGAAAAAAAGAGGCGCAATGAGGTAGCTGTGTGAGTAAGATAAGCGACCCTAGTGGCCGACACAAACACCGGGCCCATCTAGGAGTGGCACTGCAGTGTCACGCAGGATGTCCCTTCCAAAAAACCCTCCCCAAACAGCTCATGACGCAAAGAAAAAAAGAGGCGCAATGAGGTAGCTGTGTGAGTAAGATAAGCGACCCTAGTGGCCGACACAAACACCGGGCCCATCTAGGAGTTGCACTGCAGTGTCACGCAGGATGTCCCTTCCAAAAAACCCTCCCCAAACAGCACATGACGCAAAGAAAAAAAGAGGCACAATGAGGTAGCTGTGTGAGTAAGATAAGCGACCCTAGTGGCCGACACAAACACCGGGCCCATCTAGGAGTGGCACTGCAGTGTCACGCAGGATGTCCCTTCCAAAAAACCCTCCCCAAACAGCACATGACGCAAAGAAAAAAAGAGGCGCAATGAGGTAGCTGTGTGAGTAAGATAAGCGACCCTAGTGGCCGACACAAACACCGGGCCCATCTAGGAGTGGCACTGCAGTGTCACGCAGGATGTCCCTTCCAAAAAACCCTCCCCAAACAGCACATGACGCAAAGAAAAAAAGAGGCGCAATGAGGTAGCTGTGTGAGTAAGATAAGCGACCCTAGTGGCCGACACAAACACCGGGACCATCTAGGAGTGGCACTGCAGTGTCACGCAGGATGGCCCTTCCAAAAAACCCTCCCCAAACAGCACATGACGCAAAGAAAAAAAGAGGCGCAATGAGGTAGCTGTGTGAGTAAGATAAGCGACCCTAGTGGCCGACACAAACACCGGGCCCATCTAGGAGTGGCACTGCAGTGTCACGCAGGATGTCCCTTCCAAAAAACCCTCCCCAAACAGCACATGACGCAAAGAAAAAAAGAGGCGCAATGAGGTAGCTGTGTGAGTAAGATAAGCGACCCTAGTGGCCGACACAAACACCGGGCCCATCTAGGAGTGGCACTGCAGTGTCACGCAGGATGGCCCTTCCAAAAAACCCTCCCCAAACAGCACATGACGCAAAGAAAAATTAAAGAAAAAAGAGGTGCAAGATGGAATTGTCCTTGGGCCCTCCCACCCACCCTTATGTTGTATAAACAGGACATGCACACTTTAACCAACCCATCATTTCAGTGACAGGGTCTGCCACACGACTGTGACTGATATGACGGGTTGGTTTGGACCCCCACCAAAAAAGAAGCAATTAATCTCTCCTTGCACAAACTGGCTCTACAGAGGCAAGATGTCCACCTCATCATCATCCTCCGATATATCACCGTGTACATCCCCCTCCTCACAGATTATCAATTCGTCCCCACTGGAATCCACCATCTCAGCTCCCTGTGTACTTTGTGGAGGCAATTGCTGCTGGTCAATGTCTCCGCGGAGGAATTGATTATAATTCATTTTAATGAACATCATCTTCTCCACATTTTCTGGATGTAACCTCGTACGCCGATTGCTGACAAGGTGAGCGGCGGCACTAAACACTCTTTCGGAGTACACACTTGTGGGAGGGCAACTTAGGTAGAATAAAGCCAGTTTGTGCAAGGGCCTCCAAATTGCCTCTTTTTCCTGCCAGTATAAGTACGGACTGTGTGACGTGCCTACTTGGATGCGGTCACTCATATAATCCTCCACCATTCTTTCAATGTTGAGAGAATCATATGCAGTGACAGTAGACGACATGTCCGTAATCGTTGTCAGGTCCTTCAGTCCGGACCAGATGTCAGCATCAGCAGTCGCTCCAGACTGCCCTGCATCACCGCCAGCGGGTAGGCTCGGAATTCTGAGCCTTTTCCTCGCACCCCCAGTTGCGGGAGAATGTGAAGGAGGAGATGTTGACAGGTCGCGTTCCGCTTGACTTGACAATTTTCTCACCAGCAGGTCTTTCAACCCCAGCAGACTTGTGTCTGCCGGAAAGAGAGATCCAAGGTAGGCTTTAAATCTAGGATCGAGCACGGTGGCCAAAATGTAGTGCTCTGATTTCAACAGATTGACCACCCGTGAATCCTTGTTAAGCGAATTAAGGGCTCCATCCACAAGTCCCACATGCCTAGCGGAATCGCTCCGTGTTAGCTCCTCCTTCAATGTCTCCAGCTTCTTCTGCAAAAGCCTGATGAGGGGAATGACCTGACTCAGGCTGGCAGTGTCTGAACTGACTTCACGTGTGGCAAGTTCAAAGGGCATTAGAACCTTGCACAACGTTGAAATCATTCTCCACTGCGCTTGAGACAGGTGCATTCCACCTCCTATATCGTGCTCAATTGTATAGGGTTGAATGGCCTTTTGCTGCTCCTCCAACCTCTGAAGCATATAGAGGGTTGAATTCCACCTCGTTACCACTTCTTGCTTCAGATGATGGCAGGGCAGGTTCAGTAGTTTTTGGTGGTGCTCCAGTCTTCTGTACGTGGTGCCTGTACGCCGAAAGTGTCCCGCAATTCTTCTGGCCACCGACAGCATCTCTTGCACGCCCCTGTCGTTTTTTAAAAAATTCTGCACCACCAAATTCAAGGTATGTGCAAAACATGGGACGTGCTGGAATTTGCCCATATTTAATGCACACACAATATTGCTGGCGTTGTCCGATGCCACAAATCCACAGGAGAGTCCAATTGGGGTAAGCCATTCCGCGATGATCTTCCTCAGTTGCCGTAAGAGGTTTTCAGCTGTGTGCGTATTCTGGAAACCGGTGATACAAAGCGTAGCCTGCCTAGGAAAGAGTTGGCGTTTGCGAGATGCTGCTACTGGTGCCGCCGCTGCTGTTCTTGCGGCGGGAGTCCATACATCTACCCAGTGGGCTGTCACAGTCATATAGTCCTGACCCTGCCCTGCTCCACTTGTCCACATGTCCGTGGTTAAGTGGACATTGGGTACAACTGCATTTTTTAGGACACTGGTGAGTCTTTTTCTGACGTCCGTGTACATTCTCGTTATCGCCTGCCTAGAGAAGTGGAACCTAGATGGTATTTGGTAACGGGGGCACACTGCCTCAATAAATTGTCTAGTTCCCTGTGAACTAACGGCGGATACCGGACGCACGTCTAACACCAACATAGTTGTCAAGGCCTCAGTTATCCGCTTTGCAGCAGGATGACTGCTGTGATATTTCATCTTCCTCGCAAAGGACTGTTGAACAGTCAATTGCTTACTGGAAGTAGTACAAGTGGGCTTACGACTTCCCCTCTGGGATGACCATCGACAACCAGCAGCAACAACAGCAGCGCCAGCAGCAGTAGGCGTTACACGCAAGGATGCATCGGAGGAATCCCAGGCAGGAGAGGAATCATCAGAATTGCCAGTGACATGGCCTGCAGGACTATTGGCATTCCTGGGGAAGGAGGAAATTGACACTGAGGGAGTTGGTGGGGTGGTTTGCGTGAGCTTGGTTACAAGAGGAAGGGATTTACTGGTCAGTGGACTGCTTCCGCTGTCGCCCAAAGTTTTTGAACTTGTCACTGACTTATTATGAATGCGCTGCAGGTGACGTATAAGGGAGGATGTTCCGAGGTGGTTAACGTCCTTACCCCTACTTATTACAGCTTGACAAAGGCAACACACGGCTTGACACCTGTTGTCCGCATTTCTGTTGAAATACTTCCACACCGAAGAGCTGATTTTTTTGGTATTTTCACCAGGCATGTCAGTGGCCATATTCCTCCCACGGACAACAGGTGTCTCCCCGGGTGCCTGACTTAAACAAACCACCTCACCATCAGAATCCTCCTGGTCAATTTCCTCCCCAGCGCCAGCAACACCCATATCCTCCTCATCCTGGTGTACTTCAACACTGACATCTTCAATCTGACTATCAGGAACTGGACTGCGGGTGCTCCTTCCAGCACTTGCAGGGGGCGTGCAAATGGTGGAAGGCGCATGCTCTTCACGTCCAGTTTTGGGAAGGTCAGGCATCGCAACCGACACAATTGGACTCTCCTTGTGGATTTGGGATTTCGAAGAACGCACAGTTCTTTGCGGTGCTACTGCTTTTGCCAGCTTGAGTCTTTTTATTTTTCTAGCGAGAGGCTGAGTGCTTCCATCCTCATGTGAAGCTGAACCACTAGCCATGAACATAGGCCAGGGCCTCAGCCGTTCCTTGCCACTCCGTGTGGTAAATGGCATATTGGCAAGTTTACGCTTCTCCTCCGACAATTTTATTTTAGGTTTTGGAGTCCTTTTTTTACTGATATTTGGTGTTTTGGATTTGACATGCTCTGTACTATGCCATTGGGCATCGGCCTTGGCAGACGACGTTGCTGGCATTTCATCGTCTCGGCCATGACTAGTGGCAGCAGCTTCAGCACGAGGTGGAAGTGGATCTTGATCTTTCCCTAATTTTGGAACCTCAACATTTTTGTTCTCCATATTTTAATAGGCACAACTAAAAGGCACCTCAGGTAAACAATGGAGATGGATGGATACTAGTATACAATTATGGATGGACTGCCGAGTGCCGACACAGAGGTAGCTACAGCCGTGGACTACCGTACTGTGTCTGCTGCTAATATAGACTGGTTGATAATGAGATGTAGTATGTATAAAGAAGAAAGAGAAAAAAAACCACGGGTAGGTGGTATACAATTATGGATGGACTGCCGAGTGCCGACACAGAGGTAGCTACAGCCGTGGACTACCGTACTGTGTCTGCTGCTAATATAGACTGGATGATAATGAGATGTAGTATGTATAAAGAAGAAAGAAAAAAAAAACCATGGGTAGGTGGTATACAATTATGGATGGACTGCCGAGTGCCGACACAGAGGTAGCTACAGCCGTGGACTACCGTACTGTGTCTGCTGCTAATATAGACTGGTTGATAATGAGATGTAGTATGTATAAAGAAGAAAGAAAAAAAAACCACGGGTAGGTGGTATACAATTATGGATGGACTGCCGAGTGCCGACACAGAGGTAGCTACAGCCGTGGACTACCGTACTGTGTCTGCTGCTAATATAGACTGGTTGATAATGAGATGTAGTATGTATAAAGAAGAAAGAAAAAAAAAACCACGGGTAGGTGGTATACAATTATGGATGGACTGCCGAGTGCCGACACAGAGGTAGCTACAGCCGTGGACTACCGTACTGTGTCTGCTGCTAATATAGACTGGTTGATAATGAGATGTAGTATGTATAAAGAAGAAAGAAAAAAAAAACCACGGGTAGGTGGTATACAATTATGGATGGACTGCCGAGTGCCGACACAGAGGTAGCTACAGCCGTGGACTACCGTACTGTGTCTGCTGCTAATATAGACTGGTTGATAATGAGATGTAGTATGTATAAAGAAGAAAGAAAAAAAAAACCACGGGTAGGTGGTATACAATTATGGATGGACTGCCGAGTGCCGACACAGAGGTAGCTACAGCCGTGGACTACCGTACTGTGTCTGCTGCTAATATAGACTGGTTGATAATGAGATGTAGTATGTATAAAGAAGAAAGAAAAAAAAAAACCACGGGTAGGTGGTATACAATTATGGATGGACTGCCGAGTGCCGACACAGAGGTAGCTACAGCCGTGGACTACCGTACTGTGTCTGCTGCTAATATAGACTGGATGATAATGAGATGTAGTATGTATAAAGAAGAAAGAAAAAAAAACCACGGGTAGGTGGTATACAATTATGGATGGACTGCCGAGTGCCGACACAGAGGTAGCTACAGCCGTGGACTACCGTACTGTGTCTGCTGCTAATATAGACTGGTTGATAATGAGATGTAGTATGTATAAAGAAGAAAGAAAAAAAAACCACGGGTAGGTGGTATACAATTATGGATGGACTGCCGAGTGCCGACACAGAGGTAGCTACAGCCGTGGACTACCGTACTGTGTCTGCTGCTAATATAGACTGGTTGATAATGAGATGTAGTATGTATAAAGAAGAAAGAAAAAAAAACCACGGGTAGGTGGTATACAATTATGGATGGACTGCCGAGTGCCGACACAGAGGTAGCTACAGCCATGGACTACCGTACTGTGTCTGCTGCTAATATAGACTGGTTGATAATGAGATGTAGTATGTATAAAGAAGAAAGAAAAAAAAACCACGGGTAGGTGGTGGTATACAATTATGGATGGACTGCCGAGTGCCGACACAGAGGTAGCTACAGCCGTGGACTACCGTACTGTACTGTGTCTGCTGCTAATATAGACTGGATGATAATGAGATGTAGTATGTATAAAGAAGAAAGAAAAAAAAAACCACGGGTAGGTGGTATACAATTATGGATGGACTGCCGAGTGCCGACACAGAAGTAGCTACAGCCGTGGACTACCGTACTGTGTCTGCTGCTAATATAGACTGGATGATAATGAGATGTAGTATGTATAAAGAAGAAAGAAAAAAAAAACCACGGGTAGGTGGTATACAATTATGGATGGACTGCCGAGTGCCGACACAGAGGTAGCTACAGCCGTGGACAACCGTACTGTGTCTGCTGCTAATATAGACTGGTTGATAATGAGATGTAGTATGTATAAAGAAGAAAGAAAAGAAAAACCACGGGTAGGTGGTATACAATTATGGATGGACTGCCGAGTGCCGACACAGAGGTAGCTACAGCCGTGGACTACCGTACTGTGTCTGCTGCTAAAATAGACTGGTTGATAATGAGATGTAGTATGTATAAAGAAGAAAGAAAAAAAAAACCACGGGTAGGTGGTATACAATTATGGATGGACTGCCGAGTGCCGACACAGAGGTAGCTACAGCCGTGGACTACCGTACTGTGTCTGCTGCTAATATAGACTGGTTGATAATGAGATGTAGTATGTATAAAGAAGAAAGAAAAAAAAACCACGGGTAGGTGGTGGTATACAATTATGGATGGACTGCCGAGTGCCGACACAGAGGTAGCTACAGCCGTGGACTACCGTACTGTACTGTGTCTGCTGCTAATATAGACTGGATGATAATGAGATGTAGTATGTATAAAGAAGAAAGAAAAAAAAAACCACGGGTAGGTGGTATACAATTATGGATGGACTGCCAAGTGCCAACACAGAGGTAGCTACAGCCGTGGACTACCGTACTGTGTCTGCTGCTAATATAGACTGGTTGATAATGAGATGTAGTATGTATAAAGAAGAAAGAAAAAAAAAACCACGGGTAGGTGGTATACAATTATGGATGGACTGCCGAGTGCCGACACAGAGGTAGCTACAGCCGTGGACTACCGTACTGTGTCTGCTGCTAATATAGACTGGTTGATAATGAGATGTAGTATGTATAAAGAAGAAAGAAAAAAAAAACCACGGGTAGGTGGTATACAATTACGGATGGACTGCCGAGTGCCGACACAGAGGTAGCTACAGCCGTGGACTACCGTACTGTGTCTGCTGCTAATATAGACTGGTTGATAATGAGATGTAGTATGTATAAAGAAGAAAGAAAAAAAAAAACCACGGGTAGGTGGTATACAATTATGGATGGACTGCCGAGTGCCGACACAGAGGTAGCTACAGCCATGGACTACCGTACTGTGTCTGCTGCTAATATAGACAGGTTGATAATGAGATGTAGTATGTATAAAGAAGAAAGAGAAAAAAAACCACGGGTAGGTGGTATACAATTATGGATGGACTGCCGAGTGCCGACACAGAGGTAGCTACAGCCGTGGACTACCGTACTGTGTCTGCTGCTAATATAGACTGGTTGATAATGAGATGTAGTATGTATAAAGAAGAAAGAAAAAAAAAACCACGGGTAGGTGGTATACAATTATGGATGGACTGCCGAGTGCCGACACAGAGGTAGCTACAGCCGTGGACTACCGTACTGTGTCTGCTGCTAATATAGACTGGTTGATAATGAGATGTAGTATGTATAAAGAAGAAAGAAAAAAAAAAACCACGGGTAGGTGGTATACAATTATGGATGGACTGCCGAGTGCCGACACAGAGGTAGCTACAGCCATGGACTACCGTACTGTGTCTGCTGCTAATATAGACTGGTTGATAATGAGATGTAGTATGTATAAAGAAGAAAGAAAAAAAAACCACGGGTAGGTGGTGGTATACAATTATGGATGGACTGCCGAGTGCCGACACAGAGGTAGCTACAGCCGTGGACTACCGTACTGTACTGTGTCTGCTGCTAATATAGACTGGATGATAATGAGATGTAGTATGTATAAAGAAGAAAGAAAAAAAAAACCACGGGTAGGTGGTATACAATTATGGATGGACTGCCGAGTGCCGACACAGAGGTAGCTACAGCCGTGGACAACCGTACTGTGTCTGCTGCTAATATAGACTGGTTGATAATGAGATGTAGTATGTATAAAGAAGAAAGAAAAGAAAAACCACGGGTAGGTGGTATACAATTATGGATGGACTGCCGAGTGCCGACACAGAGGTAGCTACAGCCGTGGACTACCGTACTGTGTCTGCTGCTAATATAGACTGGTTGATAATGAGATGTAGTATGTATAAAGAAGAAAGAAAAAAAAAACCACGGGTAGGTGGTATACAATTATGGATGGACTGCCGAGTGCCGACACAGAGGTAGCTACAGCCGTGGACTACCGTACTGTGTCTGCTGCTAATATAGACTGGTTGATAATGAGATGTAGTATGTATAAAGAAGAAAGAAAAAAAAAACCACGGGTAGGTGGTGGTATACAATTATGGATGGACTGCCGAGTGCCGACACAGAGGTAGCTACAGCCATGGACTACCGTACTGTACTGTGTCTGCTGCTAATATAGACTGGATGATAATGAGATGTAGTATGTATAAAGAAGAAAGAAAAAAAAAACCACGGGTAGGTGGTATACAATTATGGATGGACTGCCGAGTGCCGACACAGAGGTAGCTACAGCCATGGACTACCGTACTGTGTCTGCTGCTAATATAGACTGGATGATAATGAGATGTAGTATGTATAAAGAAGAAAGAAAAAAAAAAACCACGGGTAGGTGGTATACAATTATGGATGGACTGCCGAGTGCCGACACAGAGGTAGCTACAGCCGTGGACTACCGTACTGTGTCTGCTGCTAATATAGACTGGTTGATAATGAGATGTAGTATGTATAAAGAAGAAAGAAAAAAAAACCACGGGTAGGTGGTATACAATTATGGATGGACTGCCGAGTGCCGACACAGAGGTAGCTACAGCCGTGGACTACCGTACTGTGTCTGCTGCTAATATAGACTGGTTGATAATGAGATGTAGTATGTATAAAGAAGAAAGAAAAAAAAACCACGGGTAGGTGGTGGTATACAATTATGGATGGACTGCCGAGTGCCGACACAGAGGTAGCTACAGCCGTGGACTACCGTACTGTACTGTGTCTGCTGCTAATATAGACTGGATGATAATGAGATGTAGTATGTATAAAGAAGAAAGAAAAAAAAAACCACGGGTAGGTGGTATACAATTATGGATGGACTGCCGAGTGCCGACACAGAGGTAGCTACAGCCGTGGACAACCGTACTGTGTCTGCTGCTAATATAGACTGGTTGATAATGAGATGTAGTATGTATAAAGAAGAAAGAAAAGAAAAACCACGGGTAGGTGGTATACAATTATGGATGGACTGCCGAGTGCCGACACAGAGGTAGCTACAGCCGTGGACTACCGTACTGTGTCTGCTGCTAATATAGACTGGTTGATAATGAGATGTAGTATGTATAAAGAAGAAAGAAAAAAAAAAACCACGGGTAGGTGGTATACAATTATGGATGGACTGCCGAGTGCCGACACAGAGGTAGCTACAGCCGTGGACTACCGTACTGTGTCTGCTGCTAATATAGACTGGTTGATAATGAGATGTAGTATGTATAAAGAAGAAAGAAAAAAAAAACCACGGGTAGGTGGTGGTATACAATTATGGATGGACTGCCGAGTGCCGACACAGAGGTAGCTACAGCCATGGACTACCGTACTGTACTGTGTCTGCTGCTAATATAGACTGGATGATAATGAGATGTAGTATGTATAAAGAAGAAAGAAAAAAAAAACCACGGGTAGGTGGTATACAATTATGGATGGACTGCCGAGTGCCGACACAGAGGTAGCTACAGCCGTGGACTACCGTACTGTGTCTGCTGCTAATATAGACTGGTTGATAATGAGATGTAGTATGTATAAAGAAGAAAGAAAAAAAACCACGGGTAGGTGGTGGTATACAATTATGGATGGACTGCCGAGTGCCGACACAGAGGTAGCTACAGCCGTGGACTACCGTACTGTACTGTGTCTGCTGCTAATATAGACTGGATGATAATGAGATGTAGTATGTATAAAGAAGAAAGAAAAAAAAAACCACGGGTAGGTGGTATACAATTATGGATGGACTGCCGAGTGCCGACACAGAGGTAGCTACAGCCGTGAACTACCGTACTGTGTCTGCTGCTAGTATAGACTGGATGATAAATAATGATATAAAAAATATATATATATCACTACTGCAGCCGGACAGGTATATATTATATAATGACGGACCTGCTGGACACTGTCTGTCAGCAGAATGAGTTTTTTATAGAATAAAAAAACACCACACAAGTCACACGATGAGTGTTTAACTTTTTCAGGCAGACAATCACAATATACTATACTGGTGGTCAGTGTGGTCAGGTCACTGGTCAGTGGTCAGTCACACTGGCAGTGGCACTCTGGCAGCAAAAGTGTGCACTGTTTAATATGTACTTCTGGCTCCTGCTATAACCTATAACTGCTCCCCAGTCTCCCCCACAATTAAGCTGTGTGACTGTGAGCACAGTCAGATATTATACATAGATGATGCAGCACACTGGGCTGAGCACAGATATGGTATGTGACTGAGTCACTGTGTATCGTTTTTTTCAGGCAGAGAACAAGAACAGAACGGATTATTAAATAATAATAAATTATAAAACTGTACTGGTGGTCAGGTCACTGGTCATCAGTCACTAGTATAACTCCTCCTAAGCTCCAGTAAGTAAATGAAGTGTCTCACTCTCACTCTCCTATCTATTTCTAAACGGAGAGGACGCCAGCCACGTCCTCTCCCTATCAATCTCAATGCACGTGTGAAAATGGCGGCGACGCGCGGTTTCTTATATAGAATCCGAGTCTCGCGATAGAATCCGAGCCTCGCGAGAATCCGACAGCGTGATGATGACGTTCGGGCGCGCTCGGGTTAACCGAGCAAGGCGGGAAGATCCGAGTCGCTCGGACCCGTGTAAAAAAACATGAAGTTCGGGCGGGTTCGGATTCAGAGGAACCGAACCCGCTCATCTCTAGTACAGAACAGACATTCTTGCAGCATTTTTTTTTATCCATATTAGACATGTTGCCATAAATTTGTGCACATTCATAATGTACGGTCTGTGGCATACACAGGATGGGGGGGGGGGGGTGTTGTATTTAGAAATGCAATCCAGAATCTCCCACTCTGCAGAACATTGGATCAAGGGCGGGAGTCTGATGGAGCAGTAGAAGAACCTAATGCCAACTCTGGACATGTTATATATACACATTTGTTTTTTTATACATTGGCTATACGTATACAGGCGCAGCACGGCCTTGTTTTTACCTGTATCGGCCACATGTGACGTCACGTGGCTCCCCTTAAATTTGTGCGGACACGCCTGTGCTGTCTGCACCCTCCCCCAACACCACGGTGTCGCTCCACCGACGACTGCCACTGTCAATTACAGTGCAATAGCATCGTCTGGGTTGCTATTGCTCTGTGAAAGTTTGCGTATGCGCTGTGCGGCAGCAGCGCATTTGCAATAGTTTAAAACTTGCCTGGCCTATTGCATGTGAACCTAAATCAGGGCCACATCTATAAAGGTTGTCTCTCTCTATAGAATAACAACAAACACATTTCGTTCAGTCTTGTAGCTTCCTTAATGGGTAGTGTATAAAACCATACCTCCCAACTGTCCCGATTTTTGTGGGACAGTCCGTTTTTGTGGGACTGTCCAGCTGTCCCCCCCGCAGACCGTAGTGTCCCGCAGGGAGGGGGGGGGCAGTTGGGAGGCTCCTGCACTCACTGCTCTGCTTACCAGAAAAAGCAGTATTCACAAGTAGGCTTCATGCTGCATTGTGATATAGGGAGAGATGTATTATTGCAGCATGGATCGTGGTGCTATGGCATGTCCTGCTTCGCCTCATTACCGAGGCAAAGCAGAAAGACACACAAACAAGATATATTAACACCTTCCCGCTAGAATACACAACCCATCAGCCTAGTGCTGATGTTTTGTGATTCTCCCCCGGCCGGCTACACTGGGCATGCGCTAGATCTCGCTACTATTGTGAGATTACCTGTGCAGGCCGGAGCCAGCAGCCACTGCAGCCAGGGACACTGCTGTCTCTGGCTGTGTTGTATGGGCTATGACACCTGCAGCTTTCGAAATCGATAGCTGCAGGTGTCAGAACGGTCATTGCAACTGGCTATTCATACATTGCCCTGTATATCGGCGTGTTATCTTGTAGATAATAACAGGGACGCTTAGGGTTGGACTGGCCCACAGGGTTACAGGGGAATCCCCAAGTGGGTCCTACTGTCTGATGCCCCACCCCTTTCTCTAGGGATCAGGTTCCAGATTGTGCACTTGAATTATGCATATGATACATTATACTACACAGGACCAGAGCCGTAACTAGGGCAGTGTGGGCGGTGCATTGCACACAGCGCAGTTGGTGTGTGGGTGCCACTGACCACCTTACCCCAAGATCACTAAAATGTTTTTCCGCCGCCGAGTATCATCCACCCGCTGCAATGTATAACAGTAGCAGCGTACCTAGCTCCTTCTCTCCCAGGAGCACTGCTAGTTATATACAGTACAGCGAGCAGCGCTGCTTGTCCTGTGTGGGCTCCGCCTCCCCCCTGGCTGGGTACTAGTGGTGGCGGCAGCCAATGAAGAGGAGCACAGACTAGCTCCTGAGAAGATGCGGCTGTGGTGACCCCGGAGCCCGGACGTAGGGATCAGAATGTGGAGGCAGAGATTCTGCTGTACCAAGTCACGCTCTCCACACATATATCTCGGACGCCGCTGCTCCCCACCCATAGCACTGCTGAGGATAGAAGAGAAGCTCTCCTCAGGCCAGTTCCGTGACCCCGGGGACATTGTGTCAGACTGCATGCAGGGCGGTGCAGGAGGGTGCTGGACGCAGTGTCGGACTGGGGCATGAAGGGCCCACCGGGGGAATGCAGTGGTAGGGGTCCATGTTTAGGAGTGTGGCCAGTCTCTAGTTGGGTTGCATGGTCTGGGCTCCTGTATATATTGTAAATACTGCTAGTGCATGCAGGATAATATAGCAGATTAATACCAGAAATCCACTGTAGAAAATACACCATAGTCCTGTGTAGTATAAGGTAACATATGTATAATGTATAATTCAAGTGCAATTCAGCTGCACAGTCTGGAACCTGATCACTAAAGGAGGAGGTGGGGCCCAAGACATTAGGGCCCACCGGTGGTTTCCCCTGTACCCCTGTAGGCCAGTCCAATCCTGAGCAAATGTAATTATAACTCACTCTTTCCCTTTCTTTCTCTCTCCCTCTCTCTCTCTCCCTCCTTCCCTTTGTAAAAGCCTGCCGTAATGTGTGGGGACTCTGTCTAGTGTAAAGTGTAAAAGGGGGATGCTGTCTGCCGTAATGTGTAAAAAGGGGACGATGTCTGCCGTAATGTGTAAAAAAGGGGATGCTGTCTGCCGTAATGTGTAAAAAAGGGGACGCTGTCTGCCGTAATGTGTAAAAAGGGGACGCTGTCTACCGTAATGTGTAAAAAGGGGGACGCTGTCTGCCATAATGTGTAAAAAGGGACGCTATCTGCCATATTGTGTAAAAAGGGGGACGCTGTCTGCCGTAATGTGTAAAAAGGGACGCTGTCTACCGTAATGTGTAAAAAGGGGGACGCTGTCTGCCGTAATGTGTAAAAAGGGGGATGCTGTCTGCCGTAATGTGTAAAAAAGGGGATGCTGTCTGCCGTAATGTGTAAAAAAGGGACGCTGTCTGCCGTAATGTGTAAAAAAGGGGACGCTGTCTGCCGTAATGTGTAAAAAGTGGACTCTGTCTGCCATAATGTGTAAAAAGGGGACTGTCTGCCGTAATATGTAAAAAAGGGTACTCTGTCTACCGTAATGTATAAAAAAAGGGGACTCTGTCTGCCGTAATGTGTAAAAAGGGGGCACTGTCAGCCGTAATGTGTAAAAAAGGGGGACGCTGTCTGCCGTAATGTGTAAAAAGGGGGATGCTGTCTGCCGTAATGTGTAAAAAAGGGGATGCTGTCAGCCGTAATGTGTACAAAGGGGGACGCTGTTTGCCGTAATGTGTAAAAAGGGGGACGCTGTCTACCGTAATGTGTAAAAAGGGGGACCATCTGTAATGTGTAAAAGGGGCTCTACCTGGTGTAGTGGTGCTATTGTGCAGCGTAAGTTGAATAATGGAGACTACTGTGCACCGTAGTATGAATTGGTATTATTTTGTGTCCACGCCCCTTCCCCATGAAGCCACGCCCTTATATATTTTCCCCCATGAAGGCCACTGCCCCTATCTTGCATGGGGGGGGGGGCAATGCCGTTTCTTGCACACAGCGCTAAAATGCCTAGTTACGGCACTGCACAGGACTATGATGTTTTGTCTACCGTGCATGGCTGTTATTAATGTGGTACATTATCATGCATGCACTAGCAGTATTTACTATATACTGTATATTTATATGGGGCCCAGACCATGCACTAATGGCTAGTCAAGCCTCTAGGCCGGGTCTCCAACCATTGCATTTCATCGGTGGGCCCTTCGAGCCCTAGTCCGACACTGGGGTGGTGCTATATAAGACTACTACCCCTCAGTGTGGGATGCGGTCAAGATGCCGTCGGCCGGAATCCCGGCGGTCGAAATACCGACGCCGGAATCCCGACTGCCACAATCCCGACATATTCTCCCTCCGTGGGTGTCCACGACACCCATAGAGGGAGAATATAATAGTGCCCGCAAGGGGCTGCGTTCCGCTCGCCACCCCTGTTGGGATTGTGTGGTCGGGATTCTGGCGTCTGTATTTCGACCGCTGGGATTCCGGCCGGCGGCATTTAGTACTGATCCCCTCAGTATAGTAGTCAATCTTATCTATTATAAATGGCACGTCAGAGCAAACATGAAAGCATGAATATTGCTCTGCACACTACCAAAAAACTGACCATACTTAATGATTTCCTTAAATGGTAGACAGAGGGCCTGATTCACAGATGGTGCAATATGGATGTTGTACACAGTGGAGTGATTTCTTGCTACTAAGTATACGTTGCACTGTGTATGGTCTTGCAACGGAGTGAGGATTGATTAGTAAAGTGAGTGACAGGCAGGGAGAATTTGTGAGTGGTAGCAGGGGGTGGCCACTCAAATGCAGGTGTGTTGCAACCTTTTCATTGGTGGGCATCACAGTTTGTGACTGTGATACCATATGCTGTTAAAATTGCTATGGCATCTTACTTTTGACGGCCATGCTGTGCGACCATTGAGTTATTCTTAAGGTCAGATATAGATTCACATGCATCTGATAGCTGCGTCTTCTTACACAAGTGGCGGATATCAGAAACCTCCAGTGAGTGTACTCTTCATACAAATCCCGGTGGGTGCGAAATTTGCATTTTTTCGCACAGCTACTGCATACAGAATCACAGCTGTGAAGGCATTTTCATCTCTAAACCAGGCCCACTTTGTGCTATGGGAACACGTCTGCCATAGTAAGGCAATAAATCTTATAAGTTGGCTTACTGAATCTTTCGACCTAGATACGAAATCAGAGCCATTCACTGAAAATAAAGGGGGTAATTCCAAGTTAGATTTGGGTGGGGTGTGTTCAATCTGCAATCTAATTTGCAGTGTAAAAATAAAGCAGCTAGTATTTACTAGTGATGAGCGGGTTCGGTTCCTCGGAATCCGAACCCGCCCGAACTTCACCTTTTTTTTACACGGGTCCGAGCGAGTCGGATCCTCCCGCCTTGCTCGGTTAACCCGAGCGTGCCCGAACGTCATCATCCCGCTGTCGGATTCTCGCGAGACTCGGATTCTATATAAGGAGCCGTGCGTCGCCGCCATTTTCACACGTGCATTGAGATTGATAGGGAGAGGACGTGGCTGGCGTCCTCTCCGAGTCTGTTTATTATTAATTATTAGAACTTAGTTATAATTGTGGGGAGGATTGGGGACGGGGAGCAGCTGTTAGGGAGTACAGTGCAGGTTTTTTTTGCGTTTAATCCGTTGTTTCTCTGCCTGAAAAAAAACGCTCCACCATATCTGTGCTCACTCAGTGTGCTGCACTGCTGCATGATATATCTGTGCTGAGTGCACTGCTCACACTGCCTAATTGTGGGGACTGGGAGCAGTTATAGCAGGAGTACAGTGCACAGTTTTGCTGACAGTGACCACCAGTCCAGTATACGTTAGTCTGCCTGAAAAACACTGTGGTGTTTTTTCTTTTCTTTCTTCGTGCTAGTTTGTTTAGCAGTCTGCTGACAGTGTCCACCAGGTCCGTTATACAGTATATTATATATATAATTAAGCACTAAGCAGCAGTACGGTAGGCCACGGCTGTACCTACCTCTGTGTCGTCAGTGCACTCGTCGTCCATAAGTATAAGTAATACTATACTATCCATCCATCTACATTGTATACCTGTGGTGTTTTTTTTTCTTTCTTCATACTAGTTTAGCAGTCTGCTGACACTGTCCACCAGGTCCATTATACAGTATATTATATTTATATATAAGCACTAAGCAGCAGTATGGTAGGCCACGGCTGTACCTACCTCTGTGTCGTCAGTGCACTCGTCGTCCATAAGTATAAGTAATACTATACTATCCATCCATCTACATTTTATACCTGTGGTGGTTTTTTTTTCTTTCTTCATACTAGTTTAGCAGTCTGCTGACACTGTCCACCAGGTCCATTATACAGTATATTATATTTATATATAAGCACTATATAAGCACTAAGCAGCAGTACGGTAGGCCACGGCTGTACCTACCTCTGTGTCGTCAGTGCACTCGTCGTCCATAAGTATAAGTAATACTATACTATCCATCCATCTACATTGTATACCTGTGGTGGGTTTTTTTTCTTTCTTCATACTAGTTTAGCAGTCTGCTGACACAGTCCACCAGGTCCGTTATACAGTATATTATATATATATATATAAGCACTAAGCAGCAGTACGGTAGGCCACGGCTGTACCTACCTCTGTGTCGTCAGTGCACTCGTCGTCCATAAGTATAAGTAATACTATACTATCCATCCATCTACATTGTATACATGTGGTGGTTTTTTTTTCTTTCTTCATACTAGTTTAGCAGTCTGCTGACACTGTCCACCAGGTCCGTTATACAGTATATTATATTTATATATAAGCACAAAGCAGCAGTACGGTAGGCTACGGCTGTACCTACCTCTGTGTCGTCAGTGCACTCGTCGTCCATAAGTATAAGTAATACTATACTATCCATCCATCTACATTGTATACCTGTGGTGGTTTTTTTTTCTTTCTTCATACTAGTTTAGCAGTCTGCTGACACTGTCCACCAGGTCCGTTATACAGTATATTATATTTATATATAAGCACTAAGCAGCAGTACGGTAGGCTACGGCTGTACCTACCTCTGTGTCGTCAGTGCACTCGTCATCCATAAGTATAAGTAATACTATACTATCCATCCATCTACATTGTATACCTGTGGTGGCTTTTAGTTGTGCGCAAAATATGGAGAACAAAAATGTGGAGGTTAAAAAAATAGGGAAAATCAAGATCCACTTCCACCTCGTGCTGAAGCTGCTGCCACTAGTCATGGCCGAGACGATGAAATGCCATCAACGTCGTCTGCCAAGGCCGATGCCCAATGTCATAGTACACAGCATGTAAAATCATTGCGCCTCTTTTTTTCTTTGCGTCATGTGCTGTTTGGGGAGTATATTCTTGAAGGGCCATCCTGCGTGACACTGCAGTGCCACTCATAGATGGGCAGGTGTTTGTGTCGGCCACTTGGGTCGCTTAGCTTACTCACACAGCTACCTCATTGCGCCTCTTTTTTTCTTTGCGTCATGTGCTGTTTGGGGAGTATATTCTTGAAGGGCCATCCTGCGTGACACTGCAGTGCCACTCCTAGATGGGCCAGGTGTTTGTGTCGGCCACTTTGGTCGCTTAGCTTACTCACACAGCTACCTCATTGCGCCTCTTTTTTTTCTTCTTTGCGTCATGTGCTGTTTGGGGAGTAGTTTTTGGAAGGGCCATCCTGCCTGACACTGCAGTGCTACTCCTAGATGGGCCAGGTGTTTGTGTCGGCCACTTGGGTCGCTTAGCTTAGCCATCCAGCGACCTCGGTGCAAATTTTAGGACTAAAAATAATATTGTGAGGTGTGAGGTGTAAATTATGGTTATTGAGGTTAATAATACTATGGGATCAAAATGACCCCCAAATTCAATGATTTAAGCTGTTTTTTAGGGTTTTTTGAAAAAAACACCCGAATCCAAAACACACCCGAATCCGACAAAAAAAATTCAGTGAGGTTTTGCCAAAACGCTTTCGAACCCAAAACACGGCCGCGGAACCGAACCCAAAACCAAAACACAAAACCCGAAAAATTTCCGGTGCACATCCCTAGTATTTACCCTGCACAGAAATAAAATAACCCACCCAAATCTAACTCTCTCTGCACATGTTAAATCTGCCTCCCCTGCAGTGCACATGGTTTTGCCCAATTGCTAACTAAATTCCTGCTGCGATCAACTTGGAATTACCCCCAAAATGCATAGAATTTCTGAAAATTATATACCCAAACAGTCCTGATTTTCATAAAAGAGTCCCAAATTGCGAAGTCCAAAATCGGCGAGGCTTTACTGTTCTGGGGCAGCACATGGCGATGGTTTTTTCAATAGATTCCCGACATAGACTTCTGTGAAAAAAATGTAAAAAAAATAAACAGATTTCCACATCATGCTGAACTCTGTTTAACATCAAAACATAGCTATACTAACACTAGAAACCAATGAAAAGTGTTTTTATACCTTTCCAGTATGTATCAATATATTGTAGATACCATTTGCAATAGCCCCATATACAGTTATAGGCGATTAGTATTTAGCAATGAGCGGTGTGAATCACTTACCGTTCATTGGGCCTGACTCAGAGATGTATGCAAAGCAGGGCCAGCAACAGAAATCTTGGGGCCCAGTACACTCATATTTTTGAGTTAGATACAGGTTGATCGGCCATTGGCTAATGCCCCTCTGTCTCTCTCCAGCCCCACTGTCTCTTCAGCCTCAATCCTCACCAGTACAGCTTCAGCCTCATCTTCACCTGTGTCTGTCCAGCACCATCCTTCCCATCCCGCTGTGTCTCTCAGCCTCCCCCTGTCTCTCTGCCTCCCCATCCCCTTTGTGTTTTAGTCCCCTGTGGTGCAACCATCCTGTGTCTCTATCACCCGACTCATGTCTCCCCAGCCCACACTAACCTCCTGCTGCATGCATTCTTGAATCTGCTGCATCATCTTTCAGACAGCTAGGCTCCTCTTCTGTCCGGCGGCGCATCTTCATATAGTCATGGGTGCTGTGTCGGACTCAGCACCAAACAAACTTTATTGTGCCAGCTACTGTCAGCCAGCAAGCCGGGTTCCCAGCCTCCTGATCCTTCTCATTCTATATTCAGCCCCATGACTGCAGCACAGCACAGGCAAGGGGACACAGGAATTGGACTTCCGAGATTCCTGAGGGTCTGGGGCCCCCTCGGAATCGTTGGGCCTGTCAGAAGTGTCCACTTTGTCCTCCCTGTCACTACTCCTAATACAAACCAAATTTTTTTCAGCTGAGTGATTATCAGCTGTCTGCATATGTGTCCAATATGCATGTGCTGCGATTGTCTTGTGACGGCAGCCTCAGAAAATATTTATTCACAAATTGATTAACACCCAGGGATCATTTGTGAGAGCTAACTGAGAGTGGCGGCATAAATGCAGGCGTGTCACAAGTCACAACCAGTGGTGCAAATACAAATATTTTCTTAGTGGTACTGAGTGCTGAAAAATGGTCGAGGTCATGTGTTGTGAGGGGGCGTGGCCACATGCCACTAATAGGAGTGGCTACATGACACTAGCGGCGTGGCCACACGACACAGCCCCTTTTCTTTGCACTCTGGAAGCAAGGCTACAAATATATACTAATTACTCCAGTATAACAGAAATATATGGTGATACCCCGAGTATAATGGAAATATATAGTAATGCCCGAAGTATAATAACCATATATAGTAATGCCTCTAATTTAATAACAATATATAGTAATGCCCCCATTATAACAAGTGATGTGCACCGGAAATTTTTCGGGGTTTTGGATTCGGTTCCGCGGCCGTGTTTTGGATTCGGGCGCATTTTGGCAAAACCTCCCTGAAAATTTTTTGTCGGATTCGGGTGTGTTTTGGATTCGGGTGTTTTTTTACAAAAAAACCCTCAAAAACAGCTTAAATCATAGAATTTGGGGGTCATTTTGATCCGATAGTATTATTAACCTCAATAACCATAATTTACACTAATTTCCAATCTATTTTTAACACCTCACACCTCACAATATTGTTTTTAGTCCTAAAATTTGCACGAGGTCGCTGGATGACTAAGCTAAGCGACCCAAGTGGCCGACACATACACCTGGCCCATCTAGGAGTGGCACTGCAGTGTCAGACAGGATGGCAGATTAAAAAAAAATTGTCCCCAAACAGCACATGATGCAAAGAAAAACAGAGGAGCAATGAGGTAGCTGTGTGACTAAGCTAAGCGACCCAAGTGGCCGACACAAACACCTGGCCCATCTAGGAGTGGCAGTGCAGTGTCAGACAGGGTGGCATTTCAAAAAAATAGTCCCCAAACAGCACATGATGCAAAGAAAAAAAGAGGCGCAATGAAGTAACTGTGTGAATAAGCTAAGCAACCCAAGTGGCCGACACAAACACCTAGCCCATCTAGGAGTGGCACTGCAGTGTCAGACAGGATGGCACATCAAAAAAATTGTCCCCAAACAGCACATTATGCAAAGAAAAATGAAAGAAAAAAGAGGTGCAAGATGGAATTGTCCTTGGGCCCTCCCACCCACCCTTATGTTGTATAAACACCACATACACACTTTAACAAAGCCACCATTTCAGGGTCTGCCACACAACTGTGACTGAAATGACTGGTTGGTTTGGGCCCCCACCAAAAAAGAAGCAATCAATCTCACCTTGCACAAACTGGCTCTACAGAGGCAAGATGTCCACCTCCTCCTCATCGTCCGATTCCTCACCCCTTTCACTGTGTACATCCCCCTCCTAACAGATTATTAATTCGTCCCCACTGGAATCCACCATCTCAGGTCCCTGTGTACTTTCTGGAGGCAATTGCTGGTGAATGTCTCCACGGAGGAATTGATTATAATTCATTTTGATGAACATAATTTTCTCCACATTTTCTAGAAGTAACTTCGAACGCCGATTGCTGACAAGGTGAGCGGCTGCACTAAACACTCTTTCGGAGTACACACTGGAGGGGGGGCAACTTAGGTAAAATAAAGCCAGTTTGTGAAAGGGCCTCCAAATTGTCTCTTTTTCCTGCCAGTATACGTACGGACTGTCTGACGTGCCTACTTGGATGCGATCACTCATATAATCCTCCACCATTCTTTCAATGGTGACAGAATCATATGCAGTGACAGTAGATGACATGTCAGTAATCGTTGGCAGGTCCTTCAGTCCGGACCAGATGTCAGCACTCGCTCCAGACTGCCCTGCATCACCGCAAGTGGGTGGGCTCGGAATTCTTAGCCTTTTCCTCGCAGCCCCAGTTGCGGGAGAATGTGAAGGAGGAGCTGTTGACGGGTCACGTTCCGCTTGACTTGACAATTTTCTCACCAGCAGGTCTTTGAACCTCTGCAGACTTGTGTCTGCCGGAATGAGAGATACAACGTAGGTTTTAAATCTAGGATCGAGCACGGTGACCAAAATGTAGTGCTCTGATTTCAACAGATTGACCACCCGTGAATCCTGGTTAAGCGAATTAAGGGCTCCATCCACAAGTCCCACATGCCTAGCGGAATCGCTCTGTTTTAGCTCTTCCTTCAATCTCTCCAGCTTCTTCTGCAAAAGCCTGATGAGGGGAATGACTCAGGCTGGGAGTGTCTGAACTGACTTCACGTGTGGCAAGTTCAAAGGGTTGCAGAACCTTGCACAATGTTGAAATCATTCTCCACTGCGCTTGAGTCAAGTGCATTCCCCCTCCTTTGCCTATATCGTGGGCAGATGTATAGGCTTGAATGTCCTTTTGCTGCGCCTCCATCCTCTGAAGCATATAGAGGGTTGAATTCCACCTCGTTACCACCTCTTGCTTCAGATGATGGCAGGGCAGGTTCAGGAGTGTTTGCTGGTGCTCCAGTCTTCAGCACGCGGTGGCTGAATGCCGAAAGTGGCCCGCAATTCTTCGGGCCACCGACAGCCTCTCTTGCACGCCCCTGTCGTTTTTTAAATAATTCTGCACCACCAAATTCAATGTATGTGCAAAACATGGGACGTGCTGGAATTTGCCCAGATGTAATGCACACACAATATTGGTGGCGTTGTCCGATGTCACAAATCCCCAGGAGAGTCCAATTGGGGTAAGCCATTCTGCGATGATGTTCCTCAGTTTCCGTAAGAGGTTGTCAGCTGTGTGCCTTTTATGGAAAGCGGTGATACAAAGTGTAGCCTGCCTAGGAACGAGTTGGCGTATGCGAGACCCTGCTACTGGTGCCCCCGCTGCTGTTCTTGCTGAGGGAGTCAATACATCTACCCAGTGGGCTGTCACAGTCATATAGTCCTGAGTCTTCCCTGCTCCACTTGTCCACATGTCCGTGGTTAAGTGGACATTGGGTACAACTGCATTGTTTAGGACACTGGTGACTCTTTTTCTGACGTCTGTGTACATTTTCGGTATCGCCTGCCTAGAGAAATGGAACCTAGATGGTATTTGGTACCGGGGACACAGTACCTCAATCAATTCTTTTTCCCTGTGAACTAACGGTGGATACCGGAAACACATTTCTCACCACCCAGGCTGCCAAGGCCTGAGTTATCCGCTTTGCAGCAGGATGACTGCTGTGATATTTCATCTTTATCGCAAAAGACTGTTGGACAGTCAATTGCTTACTGGAAGTAGTACAAGTGGTCTTCCGACTTCCCCTCTGGGATGACGATCGACTCCCAGCAGCAACAACAGCAGCGCCAGCAGCAGAAGGTGTTACACTCATGGATGCATCGGAGAAATCCCAGGCAGGAGAGGACTCGTCAGACTTGACAGTGACATGGCCTGCAGGACTATTGGCTTTCCTGTCTAAGGAGGAAATTCACACTGAGAGAGTTGGTGGTGTGGTTTGCAGGAGCTTGGTTACAAGAGGAAGGAATTTAGTAGTCAGTGGACTGCTTCCGCTGTCACCCAAAGTTTTTGAACTTGTCAATGACTTCTGATGAATGCACTCCAGGTGACGTATAAGGGAGGATGTTCCTAGGTGGTTAACGTCCTTACCGCTACTTATTACAGCTTGACAAAGGCAACACATGGCTTGACACCAGTTGTCCGCATTTCTGTTGAAATAATTCCACACCGAAGAGGTGATTTTTTTTTTGTATTTTGACCAGGCATGTCAATGGCCATATTCGGCCCACGGACAACAGGTTTCTCCCCGGGTGCCTGACTTAAACAAACCACCTCACCATCAGAATCCTCCTTGTCAATTTCCTCCCCAGCGCCAGCAACACCCATATCCTCATCCTGGTGTACTTCAACAGTGACATCTTCAATTTGACTATCAGGAACTGGACTGCAGGTGTTCCTTCCAGCACTTGCAGGGGGTGTGCAAATGGTGGAAGGCGCCACCTCTTCCCGTCCAGTGTTGTGAAGGTCAGGCATCGCAGCCGACACAATTGGACTCTCCTTGGGGATTTGTGATTTAGAAGAACGCACAGTTCTTTGCTGTGCTTTTGTTATCTTAACTCTTTTAAGTTTTCTAGCAGGAGGATGAGTGCTTCCATCCTCATGTGAAGCTGAACCACTAGCCATGAACATAGCCAGGCCCTCAGCCGTTCCTTGCCACTCCGTGTCGTAAATCGCACATTGGCAAGTTTACGCTTCTCAGGCGATTTTGATTTAGATTTTTGGGTCATTTTACTGAGCTTTATTTTTTTGGATTTTACATGCTCTCTACTATGACATTGGGCATCGGCCTTTGCAGACAACGTTGATGGCATTTCATCGTCTCGGCCATGACTAGTGGCAGCAGCTTCAGCATGAGGTGGAAGCGGATCTTGATCTTTCCCTATTTTACCCTCCACATTTTAGTTCTCCATTTTTTAATGTGTGGAATTATATGCCAGTAATATATCAATAGCAATGGCCTACTACTATATATACTGTGCACAACAGAAATGCACCACAGGTATGGATGGATAGTATACTTGACGACACTGAGGTAGGTAGAGCAGTGGCCTACTGTACCGTACTGCTATATATTATATACTGGTGGTCAGCAAAATTATGCACTGTCCTCCTACTATATATATACTGTGCAAAACTTAAATGCACCACAGGTATGGATGGATAGTATACTTGATGACACAGAGGTAGGTAGAGCATTGGCCTACTGTACCGTACTCCTATATATTATATACTGGTGGTCAGCAAAATTATACACTGTCCTCCTACTATATATATACTGTGCAAAACTTAAATGCACCACAGGTATGGATGGATAGTATACTTGACGACACAGAGGTAGGTAGAGCAGTGTCCTACTGTACCGTACTGCTATATATTACATACTGGTGGTCAGCAAAATTTTGCACTGTCCTCCTACTATATATATACTATGCAAAACTTAAATGCACCACAGGTATGGATGGGATAGTATACTTGACGACACAGAGGTAGGTAGAGCAGTGGCCTACTGCACCGTACTGCTATATATTATATACTGGTGGTCAGCAAAATTATGCACTGTCCTTCTACTATATATATATATACTGTGCAAAACTTAAATGCACCACAGGTATGGATGGGATAGTATACTTGACGACACAGAGGTAGGTAGAGCTGTGGCCTACTGTACCATACTGCTATATATTATATACTGGTGGTCAGCAAAATTATGCACTGTCCTCCTACTATATATATACTGTGCAAAACTTAAATGCACCACAGGTATGGATGGATAGTATACTTGACGACACAGAGGTAGGTAGAGCAGTGGCCTACTGTATCGTACTGCTATATATTATATACTGGTGGTCAGCAAAATTATGCACTGTCCTCCTACAATTTATATACTGTGCAAAACTTAAATGCACCACAGGTATGGATGGGATAGTATACTTGATGACACAGAGGTAGAGCAGTGGACTACTGTACCATACTGCTATATATATACTGGTGGTCAGCAAAATTCTGCACTGTCGTCCTACTATATACTACAATACAGCACAGATATGGAGCGTTTTTCAGGCAGAGAACGTATACTGGTGGTCACTGGTCAGCAAAACTCTGCACTGTCCTCCTACTATATAATACTGCTGGTCCCCAGTCCCCACAATAAAGCAATTAGCACACTGAGCACAAATATTTGCAGCACACTGAGAACAGATATGGAGCGTTTTTCAGGCAGAGAACGTAGATATTTGCAGCACGCTGAGCACAGATATTTGCAGCACACTGAGCACAGATATTTGCAGCACACTGAGCACAGATATTTGCAGCACACTGAGCACAGATATTTGCAGCACACTGAACATAGAAACTGAGAGGACGCCAGCCACGTCCTCTCACGATCATCTCCAATGCACGAGTGAAAAATGGCGGCGACGCGCAGCTCCTTATATAGAATACGAATCTCGCGAGAATCCGACCACGGGATGATGACGTTCAGGCGCGCTCGGGTTAACCGAGCAAGGCGGCAGGATCCGAGTCTGCTTGGAACCATGTAAAAAAATGTGAAGTTTGGGGGGGTTCGGTTTCCGACGAACCGAACCCGCTCATCACTAATTATAACAGGAGTATATACTGTAGTAGTGCCCCTGGTATAATAGAATATAAAGTAGTGTCCACATTATTTTAGAAATTAATTACTCCACACAGTGAAGCCAGAGACACGCCCAGCCTGTGAAGAACAAAAACTGCTGAATGGAAACATCTGCACTGCTGCTCCCAGCATCCCTGTCAAAGTGGGAGGCACTGTCGTGCTGCCAAGCACCATGGTCTTGTTGCTTTGTGCGCATATTTTGGTAATGGTGGTCACAGGTGCAAAATGTGTGGCAGGTGGTACTGTGTACCCGCTGCCAAATTCTTAAGGGTACTCCGTACCCGAGCGTACCCACATACTTGCACCACTAGTCACAACCATTTTGAAGGGGTGTATTAGGCTACAACTAAGATCCCATATGCAATAGCAATGCTTCTGGCATTTTACTTCCTGCCATCATGCTCGTGTTGCATGACCTTAGGGCTAATTGGATAATAATCGAAGAATGCTGCTTCTTGTATTGCAGCCACTGAGATTTGAAAAGCTGCCGGTGGGTAACTCAATGCAAATGCAGGCAACAGCGACATGTGTTTATTTTTGCTGCAGTGTACATATTCGCAGCTGCAGCCGTATTACTGTACAGTGCATCTCTGTATCAGTCCCATTCTGTAGTAAAATAAATGATTGCTGTATATCCAGAACATTACCCACAATACTCCACTGTAACCAGGGCCTGTCCGGGACTCATTTTTTGGGTAAGTGGATATAGATTTTGTCGCCCCTTGGTGCAATAAAAATAATGAAATATTTCAAATAATAAAACACATAGGCTTCTCGTGAAAAAACATGCACAAATAGCTCTCCACAGGAAAATAATAAAACACCTAGGCTTAAAACACACATACGCCCCCAAAGGAAAATAATAAAACATATACAGTAGGCTTTGAATTACATGACAAACACAAACACATAGGCTTCGCTTGAAAAAACACACATATACATTTAGCCCCACTTGAAAAAAATAAACATATAGAATTTGCATGAACAAAACACACACACATTCCTTAAAAAAAATGAACATAAGCCCCCACATATAAAAAAAAAAAAATACATAGGCAAGGGGCGTGGTGTCTTGCTGCCATAATCAGGATAGTTCAGAGGTATGCAGGGAATGAGTGGCAGCCAACCTGCCAGGACATAAGACCCTGCTGTAAAAAATAAAAACCCACACTCAATGCCCCCCACTGTAAAAATGGAAAACCCACACACATTGGCCCCACAGGAAAAAATTAAACTCTCATACATCTGTCCTCCACTGTTATTAAATAAAGCCACAAACTTTGGCTCTCTCTGTAATTATACAGCTGTGCTAGCCCCCCTACACAATTATGGGGCTGTGCCAGCCCCGTCTCACAATTAGTGCTGTGCCAGCCCCGCTTTTACTATTACAGAGATCTAATGTGCCAGCTACCCACCTAAATGGCTCCTGGAATGTAGTCACTGACTGACAGCCAGCCTCTGCCCTCCCCCACTCCAGAAAGCACCTGTGGAACAGACTATAGGGAAACACACAGTCAGACTTTAGGTCAGTGTCCTGTCCCCTCCTCCTCTGAACGGCCCAGCTGCTGAGCTGCAGCGGCATGCTATCAGACTCGGGGTGGGACGTACTAACCTTGCGCAGTACATCCCACCTCACATCACATCCATACTAGAGACGAGCAGGTTCGGTTCCCTGTCGTATATGTCCAGTGATACTGCCGTATATGTCCAGCGGTACTGCCATTTAATTCCAGTGGTACTGTCGTATTAGTCCAGTGATAGTGCCGTATAATTCCAGTGATACTGCCGTATAATTCTAGTGATACTGCCGTATAATTCCAGTGGTACTGGCGTATAAGTCCAGTGGTACTGGCGTATATGTCCAGTGGTACTGCCATATAATTCCAGTGATACTGCCATATAATTCCAGTGGTACTGTCATATAATTCCAGTGATACTGCCGTGTAAATCCAGTCCAGTGGTACTGGTGTATAAGTCCAGTGGTACTGCCGTATAAATCCAGTGGAACTGCTGTATAATTCCAGTGGTACTGCCATATAATTCCAGTGATACTGCCGTATACAGTTGTGCTCATAAGTTTACATACCCTAGCAGAATTTGTGATTTTCTGGCCATTTGTCAGTGAATATGAATGATAACTCACAAACTTTTCTTTCACTCATGGTTAGTGGTTGGGTGATGCCATTTATTGTCAAACAACTGTGTTTACTCTTTTTAAATCATAATGACAACAGAAACTACCCAAATGACCCTGATCAAAAGTTTACATACCCCAGTTCTTAATACCGTGTATTGCCCCCTTTAACATCAATGACAGCTTGAAGTCTTTTGTGGTAGTTGTGGATGAGGCTCTTTATTTTCTCAGATGGTAAAGCTGCCCATTCTTCTTGGCAAAAAGCCTCCAGTTCCTGTAAATTCTTGGGCTGTCTTGCATGAACTGCACGTTTGAGATCTCCACAGAGTGGCTCAATGATATTGAGGTCAGGAGACTGAGATGGCCACTCCAGAACCTTCACTTTATTCTGCTGTAGCCAATGACAGGTCAACATGGCCTTGTGTTTTGGAACATTGTCATGTTGGAATGTCCAAGTACATCCCATGCGCAGCTTCCGGGCTGATGAGTGCAAATTGTCCTCCAGTATTTTCTGATAACGTGCTGCCTTCATCTTGCCATCAATTTTGACCAAGTTTCCAGTGCCTTTGTAGCTTACACATCCCCAAAACATCAGCGATCCACCTCCGTGTTTAACAGTAGGAATGGTGTACCTTTCATCATGGGCCTTGTTGACTCCTCTCCAAATGTAATATTTATGGTTGTGGCCAAAAGGTTTAATTTTGGTCTCATCACTCCAAATGACTTTGTTCCAGAAGTTTTGAGGCTTGTCTCTGTGCTGTTTGGAGTATTGAAAGCGGGATGCTTTGTGGCATTTGCGTAGTAATGACTTTTTTCTGGCGACTCGACCATTCAGCCCATTTTTCTTCAAATGCCTCCTTATAGTGCATCTTGAAACAACCACACCACTTTTTTTCAGAGTCCTGTATTTCAGCTGAAGTTATTTGTGGATTTTTCTTTGCATCCCGAACAATTTTCCTGGGAGTTGTGGCTGAAATTTTTGTTGGTCTACCTGACCGTGATTTGGTTTCCACAGAATCCCTCATTTTCCACTTCTTAATTAGAGTTTGAACACTGCTGATTGGCATTTTCAATTGCTTGGATATCTTTTTAGATCCCTTTCCTGTTTTATACAGTTCAATTACCTTTTTCCGCAGATCCTTTGACAATTCTTTTGCTTTCCCCATGACTCCAGACACGTCAGTGCTGCACTGGATGAAAGATGCAAGGGTCTTTCAGGAGTCCAGAAACTCACTGACCTTTTATACACATACACTGATTACAAGCAAACAGATAACAGGTGAGGATGGTTACCTTTTGTAGCCATTCAAACCAGTTTGTGTCAACTTGTGTGCATGTTATCAGGCCAAAATCTCCAGGGTATGTAAACTTTTGATCAGGGTCATTTGGGTAGTTTCTGTTGTCATTATGATTTAAAAAGAGTAAACACTGTTGTTTGACAATAAATGGCATCACCCAACCACTAACCATGAGTGAAAGAAAAGTTTGTGAGTTATCATTCATATTCTCTGACAAATGGCCAGAAAATCACAAATTCTGCTGGGGTGTGTAAACTTATGAGCACAACTGTATGCCCAGTGGTACTGTCATATAATTCCAGTGATACTGCCGCCATATATATATATATATATATATATATATACCCTGTTGCAAAGCAGATTACTGAGGCCATAACAACTATGCTGGTGTTAGACGTGCGTCCGGAATCCGCCATTAGTGCAGAGGGACTGCAGTGCCACTCATAGATGGGCCAGGTGTTCATGTGCTGTTTGGGGACTATTTTTTTTTAAAGTGCTATCCTGTCTGCCACTACAGTGCCACTCCTAGATCGGCAAGGTGTTTGTGCCACACACTTGTGTCGCTTACTCATACAGCTACCTCATTGCACCTCTTTTACTTCTTTGCATGATATGCTGTTTGGGGACTATTTTTTTAAAGTGCCATCCTGTCTGCCACTGCAGTGCCACTCCTAGATGAGCCAGGTGTTTGTGCCGCACACTTGTGTCGCTTAGCTTAGCCATCCAGCTACCTCATTGCACCTCTTTTTCTTCTTTGCATCATGTGCTGTTTAGGGCCTATTTTTTAAATCTGCCATCCTGTCTGCCACTGCAGTGTCACTCCTAGATGGGCCAGGTGTTTGTGCCGCCTACTTGTGTCGCTTAGCTTAGTCATACAGGCACCGCGGTGCAACCTTCTGGCCTAAAAACAATATTGTGAGGTGTTCAGAATAGACTGTAAATTAGTGGAAATTGATGTCATTGAGGTTAATAATACCGTAGGATCAAAATTACCCCCAAATTCTGTGATTTTTAGCTGTTTTTATGTTTTTTTCAAAAATCATCCAGATCCAAAACCAAAACACAAAAGGGTGGTTTTGGCAAAACAAATCCAGATCCAAAACACGAGCATGGAACCAGAACCAAAACAATAACACAAAACACGAAAAAGTCCCTGCTGCACAGCTCTAATTCATACTAATAGTATATGTATATGTGCTAACATATGCAATTAGTGTCAGTTAACCATTTCAGCCGGACTGATAGAGGAGTACTGCTGCTTGTCACGCTGATGATCACAGGCATGTACTGCCTCTAATTCACAGAGCTGTGAATTCTTCCTGAATCACAGTTGTCTGTGAATTAAAGGAAACTCACGGCCAGTGTAATTGGTGCTGTCCAGTGCTTAAAGTGGTCATAGAGAGGTGGTGGAACTCACCCCCAGCGCAATAAAGGTATTGCGCGCTCCGTAGGTGCGCACCCCAAAAAGGGGCATGGTCTAAAATAGAAAAGGGCATGGTCACACAATAATAATAATAATGCCACAGTAGTAGCACCCCCAATACATATAATGCCGACAGTAGTAGCACACCGTAATACACAATACCCACAGCAGTAGCGCCCCTTTTACAATGCCCACATTAGTAGGGCTCCTTATGCAATGTCCACTGTACTGGTAGTGCCCACAGTGGTTGTGCCCCTTATATAGAGCCCATAGTAGTGGTGCCCCTTATGCAATGCCCCCAGTATTAGTGCCCATTATGTCCCCAGGAGTGATGCCCCTTATGAAGTGCCCCCTTTACAATGCCTTCATTAGTAGTGCCCCCATTAGTAATGCTCTTAATGGTAATGCCCCTGTGTAGTATTGCTCCCAGTAGTAATGTCACCTGTAGTAATGCCCCCAGTCGTTTAGCCCATGTAGTTTAGCCGCATGTAGTTTGCCCCAAGTAGTAATGCCCCCAGTAGTAATGCTCCCAGTAGTAATGCGCCCCTGTAGTTATGCCCCCAGTAGTAATGCGCCCCTGTAGTTTAGCCCCATGTAGTTTGCCCCCAGTAGTTTGCCCCTAGTATTGCCCCTGTTGTTATGCAACCAGTAATAATGTGCCCCTGTAGTTTAGCCCCATGTAGTTTGCCCCAAGTAGTTTGCGCCAAGTACTAATGTCCCCAGTAGTTTAGCCCCTGTAGTTATGCCCCCATTAGTAATGCTCCTGTAGTTATACCCCCAGTAGTAATGCGCCCCAGTAGTTATGCCCCCAGTAGTAATGTGCCCCTGTAGTTATGCCCTCAGTAGTAATGCACCCCTGTAGGTTTGCCCCATGTAGTTTGCCCCAAGTAGTAATGCCCCCAGTAGCTTGCCCCCTTGTAGTTATCCCCTGTAGTTTAGCCCCCCTGTAGTTATGCCCCAAGTAGTAGTCACACGTTTAAAAAAAACCCAAAGAAACCACCATATTTACCAATCCCTGCTCCCGCTGTGATCCTCCTGGCGTCCGCTTCACTCCGCTCCCCAGCACTATGAGAGAAACATCATGACATCTCTCTTCATAGTGCGCATTGAGCCAGGAGCCAGAAGCAGGAGCTCAGTTGTGAGCTCCTGGTGCTGGCTGTGCATGGAGAGCCGGGAGCCGCTGATAACACAATCTCAGCAGGCGTCGCCGGCACACATCGGGTTAGGTGAGCCGGAGGAGGCGGAACTGCATTCCGTCTCCAAGTGGAACTGATGGAACGCAGTTCCGCCCCGTTCTGGCTCACTTTAACCCCTGGTGCTGTCAGAGCCTGATTGATAGTATGCCAAACTGAGGAAAGCACAGGGGGTGAGGCCCCCTCTCACAGACTGGGCAGTGGCTGGTGTGTTCCCCCTTGGGAGTAATGAGGTGTGGTCTGGTGTTGATGTTGCAGAGTTATATAGGCACATACCAGTGGATGATCCAAACTATGAACAGCCCAGTTACTTAACCAGTGGTGTTGGCTTATT
This sequence comes from Pseudophryne corroboree, assembly GCF_028390025.1. Taxonomy (NCBI): domain Eukaryota; kingdom Metazoa; phylum Chordata; class Amphibia; order Anura; family Myobatrachidae; genus Pseudophryne; species Pseudophryne corroboree. The sequence continues at coordinate 164,166,563 of NC_086452.1, forward strand.
GATAGATAGCAGGTACACCCATACCCACTGTTACATGTAAACTGGTGATGGAGCGGAGCTGGAGCAGAGTGAGGTTTCATACAGCTCACCAGAGGAGTGTATACTGCAAATAGGTAGCTGTGCAGTGATGCTGGAACAGCTTCATGGCAGGTGTTAACCAGGTCTCTCATAGGGGCTAAGTAGGAGACTTCTGTCTCCCACCATGTCACTACACAGTCTAATACAGAAAATAAATAAAATGGCCCCTGCACATTCTCAATAGTAATCTTGATGGCCATCTTGGGATAGGGCATGAGGCCTCCCTGAAGGACAGGAAGACCAGAGTCTGTGCAGCAGCACAGTCTTCTTTCAACACCCACCTCCACCAAAGTACATCCCTCATGGTCTCCACACAGCACAGGACTGTGCGCCGGACTGCATAATTGTACTCCTGTCACCTACTGCCTCTCCCTGGCATATTCTAGCTCTACATCTTCTTCTTGTTAAATAGAGCCCTCTGTCTTAAAATGTAGTCATTTATTTACTTTGTTATATACAGTACGTTACAACTGTTTTTTCAACATTTCAGTGAGATATATCCCTGTTTTCAGTACAGCTACAAAGTATGAAATGTCATACATTATACAACTGTTTTAATTGCTTAAACATTAGTCAAAATATGAATCCATACACTCCACCCCAGATGTCATTTAGAGTTTTCAGATTCACCTTGTAAATGACAATTCATTCATTAATTATTGCACTTGTTAAAGAATGCAAACTAAACTAAATGCAACTGACTGTACTGCTAAATAATATTAAATTGAAATGTTAGAAGCGTAACATTGTTAATCATTGGATGAACACGATTTTCCACATAATGCTACGCCCTCCCTCCCAGAAATAAAAGAGGGGCAGCATTGGCCCACATGCCCTTTCCCCTTTCCTGGATCCAGGTATGACTTGACAGGTGCAGCAGGGAGGAGCAGAGAGGGAGGAAGGGACTGGAGAGCAGAGCCAAGCTTTATGGTTCACCGGTGTCACTGCCATATAGTTTGACAGGTGCAGTGACAGCCGGCAGCACTGCATGTTCCAGATGTTCCAGCAGGGTAGAAGAGCGGGGAGAGTGCCTCTCCAGGCCGGCGCCTCCCTGCTTTGCATATCTTCGCTATGGAGGTTGCAACAGGCTGTAGGAGGCATCTGTAGGAAAGGGGTGGTCTTCATGTGACCGCCGGTCAGCTGACCGACAGTTACATGACCTCCTCGGTGAGCCTGACGGCTCACTATCCCGATGGTCGGCATGCCGACCAACAGGGACTATTTCCACTCGTGGGTGTCCACGACACCCATAGAGTGGGAATAGAACCTGTGGCGACCGCAGGTCGCCACCGAGCCCGCAAGGGGCTTGCTGCACTCGCCCCTCCCCGCCGGGATCCCGGCGTCGGTATGCTGCCGGGATCCCGGTGTCGGTAAGGTGACCGGCGGTCAGGAGACCGCCGGTCACCCATACTACACCCGTAGGAAAGATATTCCTCCTGCCAGCATCTGTGAACCGAGTGCTGCATCCAACTATGTAGCATTGGCTAATTGTTGCGACCAACGGTCATGCTGGTCGCAGCCTTTAACCATCTGTGTAAGCTGAAGCTTACTGAGACTGGCTGTTGGAAATGGTCAGCTGGGTCCAGGATGTCTGCATCCAACAACACAGGCCCTGGGCTCTGCATGCCTACAAAGTGGTGGTGACAAGTCCCTGATTTGTAGAACAGTACTGGTCACCTCTGGACTCTGCCCCAAATGCTGCAGTATGTCAATAATGCTAAGACTAAGAGGTACTGCAAGCAATCATTCAAAGGCACAGAAGAGGTACATGACCAGTCCAACATCATCGGAATTGTATGTGAACTAGAGATTGGTGGGTTCAGTTCTAAGAGAACATTACAATCCGAGCAGGGAACCAAGTCAGGCTTGGGACTTCCCACCAGACTCGGATCCCAGGAAGAGGCAAAACGTCATCATCCCGCTGTTGGATGTTTTGGATTCCATATAAAGAGCTGCGCGTCACCGCCATTTTCACTCTAGACATGAAGAGTGAGGGAGGGAGACCTCTGTCTCTCTGTGGGTATTGGCAATGGGTGGGCTTAGTGTGTGCTCTCTAGGAGTACTGTCCTGTCATTGTGGTGTCCCCATGCTGTTAGGGGTGCTGTTCTGTCACTGTGGTGTCCTGTGCTGTTTGGGGTGCTGCAGCTGTACATGGGTGTTGCTGTCCTGTCACTGTGCTGTACAGGGCCACTGTCCTGTATGCTGTAAAAATACAGGGGTTCTGTGACATTACAGAGGTGCTGGTTCTGTCCTGTATGCTGTAAAAAAAATCAGGGGTATTGTAAAGGTACTCTGGCCCTGTCTTGTATGCTCTAAAATTACAGAGGTGCTGTGAAAATAAATGTACACTGGCTCTGTCTTGTATGCTGTAAAAAAACAGGGGTGTTGTGAAAATAATTGTACACTGGACGTGTCTGGTATGCTGTAATAATACAGGGGTGCTGTAAAAATACAAGGGTGCTGGTCCTGTCCTGTATGCTGTAAAAATACAGGGGTGCTGTGAAAATTAATGTACACTGGCCCTGTCCTGTATGTTGTAAAAATACAGGGGTGCTGTTGTTAAAATAAAGGTACACTGGCCCTCTCCTGTATACTGTAAAATTACAGTGGTGCTGTTGTTAAAATAAAGGAACACTGGCCCTGTCTTGTATGCTGTATAAACACAGGGGTGCTGTGAAAATAGAGGGGTGCTGGCCCTGTCCTGTATACTGTAAAATTACAGGGGTGCTGTTGTTAAAAAAGGTACACTGGCCCTGTCTTGTATGCTATAAAATTACTGGGGTGTTGTTAAAATATAGGGGTGCTGTCCCTGTTATGGTTGTTGTAAAAATACAGGGGTGCTGTAAAAATAAATGTACATTGGCCCTGTCTTGTATACTGTAAAAAGTCATGAGTGCAGTAAAATAAATGGACACTGTATGTATGCTGCAAAAATTCTGGGGTGCAGTAAAAATATAGGGTTGCTGGCCCTGTCCTGTATGCTGTAAAATTATAGGAGTGCTGTTGTTAAAATAAAGGTACACTGTCCTTGTCATCTATGCTGTACAAATACAGGGGTACTGTGAAAATAAATGTACACTGGACCTGTCTCGTGTGCTGTAAAAATACAGGGGTGCTGTGAAAATACAGGGGTGCTGGCCCTGTCCTGTATGCTGTAAAATTACAGGGGTGCTGTTTATAAAATAAAGGTACACTGGACCTGTCTATTATGCTATAAAATTACAGGGGTGTTGTTAAAATACAGGGGTGCAGGCCCTGTTCTGTATGGTATAAAAATAAAGGGGTGCTGTGAAAATAAATGCACATTGGTCCTGTCTTGTATGCAGAGAAAATACAGGGGTGCTGGCCCTGGGTGCTGGCCCTGTCCTGTATGCTGTAAAATTACAGGGGTGTTGTTAAAATACAGGGGTGCTGGCCCTGTCCTATATGCTGTAAAAATATAAGGGTGCTGTGAAAATACAGGGGTGCTGTGAAAATAAAGGTACACTGGCCCTGTATTTCTATGCTGTTAAATTTCAGGGTGTTGTTAAAATACAGGGGTGCTGGCCCTGTCCTGTATGCTGTAAAAATACAGGGGTGCTGTAAAAATAAAGATACACTGGCCCTGTCTTGTATGCTGTATAAATACATGGGTGCTGTGAAATACAGGGGTGCTGGCCCTGTCCTGTATACTGTAACATTACAGGGGTGCTGTTGTTATAAAAAGGTACACTGGCCCTGTCTTGTATGCATTAAAATTACAAGAGTGTTGTTAAAATACAGGGGTGCTGCTGTTAAAATAAAGGTACACTGGCCCTGTCTTGTATGCTGTTAAATACAGGGGGGCTGTGAAAATAAATGTACCCTGGCCCTATCCTGTATGCTGTAAATATACAGGGGTGCTGTTGTTAAAATAAAGGTACACTGGCCCTGTCTTGTATGCAGTAAAAATACAGGAGTGCTGTGAAAATAAATGTACACTGGCCATTTCCTGTATGCTGTAAAAATACAGGGGTGCTGTTGTTAAAATAAAGGTTCACTGGCCCTGTCCGCTATGCTGTAAAATTACAGGGGTGCTGTTGTTAAAATAAAGATACACTGGCCCTCTCTTGTATGCTGTAAAATTACAGGGGTGCTGTGAAAATAAAGAGGCACTGTTCTGTGTGCTGTAATAATAAAAGGGCACTGTCCTGTGAAAAATAGATAAAAATTTGGAGGAAAAAATAGTGAAATATTAGAACCACTTCCAGTTCCTAGAACTAGTGCTGAAGCTGCTTCTCCCACCAGTCATGACATTAACGATGCAATTCCATCAACATCGTCTGCTAAGGCCGATGCCCAATGTCATCGAGGGCATGTAAAATCCATGAACCAAAAATTATTAACCAGAAAAAAAAAGAAATTATCTGATGAGAAATATAAAATTCGCAAAATGCCATTCACGACACAAAGTGATAAGGAAAGTCTAAGGCCTTGGCTTATGTTCATGACTAGTGGTTCAGATTCTCATTAAGATGGAAGCCCTCCTCCCTCTCAAAAGAAATTGAAAAAATTAAGCTTGTTAAAACACAGGAAAAAACAACTGTGCGTTCAGAGATATCACAAATCCCCAATGAGAGTCCAAGAGTGTCTGCGGTTGCGATATCTAGGCCAGACCTTCCCAAGACTGTATGGGAAGAGAAGGCTCCTGCCACCATTTGCATGCCCCCTGCAAGTGCTGGGAGGAGCACCGCCAGTCCAGTTGTTGATATTGAGATTAAGGGTTTCACTGTAGAAGTACACAAGGATGAGGAGGTTACTGGTGTAGCTGGCGCTGAGGAAGAAGTTGACTATGAGGATTCCGATGGTGATGTGGTTTATTTGAATAAGGCACCAGTGGAGACAGTTGTTGGCCATGCGATGAAAAAGGCCATTGTCATGCCTGGGCAAAATACCAAAAAAGCCACCTCTTCGGTGTGGAATTATTTATCCACAAACCCGAACAACATGTGTCAAGTCATGTGTTGCCTTTGTCAATCCATAATAAGTAGGGGTAAGGACATTAACTACCTAGGAACATCCTCCCTTATACGTCACCTGCAGCGCATTCATCGTAAGTCATTGTCAAGTTGTGAAACTTTGGGTAATAGCGTAAGCATTCCACTGACACCTAAATCCCTTCTTCCTGTTGGATCCAAGCTCCTGCAATCCACACCACCAACTCCCTCAACGTCAATTTCCTCCTCAGTCAGGAACGTAAGTAGTCTTGCAGGGCATGTTACTAGCATTACTGATAAGTCCTCTCCCTGAGTGTTATGCCTACTTCTACTCCCGCTGCTGTTGTTGCTGCTGGGAGTCGATTGTCATCCCAGTAAGGAAGTCAGAAGACCACTTGTACTACTTTAGCTAAGCAATTGACTGTCCAACAGTCATTTGTGAGGAAGATGAAATATGACAGCAGTCACCCTGTTGCAAAGCCATAACAACTATGCTAGTGTTAGACAGCTGATGGCGGTACTGTGTCCCCGGTACCAAATCCCATCTAAATTACACTTCACTAGGCAAGCGATTCCCGGACTGTACAGGAACATTATGAAAAGTGTCCTCAGTGTCCTCAAAAATGTTGTTGTACCCAGTGTCCATTTAATCAAGGACATGTGGACAAGTGGAGCAGGGCAAACTAAGGACTATATGATTGTGACAGCCCACTGGGTAGATGTATTGCCTTCCGCAGCAACAGCAGTAGCGGCACTAGCAGCAGCATCTAACAAATGCCAACTCATTCCTAGGCAGGCTATGCTGTGTTTCACCGGTTATTGTAAGAGGCACACCATTGACAACCTCTTATGGAAACTGAGGGACATCATTGCAGAATGGCTTACCCCCCTTAGAGTCTCCTGGGGATTTGTGATATCTGACAACGCCACCAATATACTGCGTGCATTACATCTGGGCAAATTCCAGCACATCCCATGTTTTGCACATACTATTAATTTGGTGGTGCAGAATTTTTATTACATTACATAGGCATACAGGAGATGCTGTCGATGGCCAAAAAAATTGTGGGCCACTTTCGACATTCAGCGACTGCGTGCCAAAGACTGGAGTGCCAGCAAACACTCTTGAACATTCCCTGCCATCACCTGAAGCAAGAGGTAGTAACGAGGTAGAATTCAACCCTCTATATGCTTCAGAGGATGGAGGAGCAGCAAAAGGCCATTCAAGCCTATACATTCACCCATGATATAGGCAAAGGAAGGGGAATGCACCTGACTCAAGCACAGTGGAGAATGATATCCGTGTTGTGCAATGTTCTCCAACCCTTCGAACTTGCCACACGTGAAGTCAGTTTAGACACTGCCAGCTTGAGTCAGGTCATTGCCCTCATCAGGCTTTTGCAGAAGCAACTGGAGAAATTGAAGGAGGAAATAAAACGGAGCGATTCCACAAAGTATGTGGGACTTGTGGATGTAGCCCTTCATTCTCTTTGCCAGGATTAAAGGGTGGTCAACCTGTTGAAATCAGAGCTCTACATTTTGGCCACTGTATTTGATCCTAGGTTTAAAGACTGCATTGTATCTCTCTTTCCAGTGGACACAAGTCTGCAGAGGTGCAAAGACCTGCTGGTGAGAAAATTGTCAACTCAAGCGGAACGTGACCAGTCAACAGCTCCTCCTTAATTTTTTCACACAACTGGGGCTGCGAGGAAAATAATAAAGTCAGGAGCAAGTGTTGACATCTGATCCTGACTGAAGGAACTGCCAACGATTACTGACATGTCTACTGTCACTGCATATGATGCTGTCACCATTGAAAGAATGGTGGAAGATTATATTGGTGACAGCATCCAAGTAGGCATGTCAGGCAGTATGTATGTATACTGGCAGGAAAAAGAGGCAATTTGGAGGCCCTTGCACAAACTGGCTTTATTTTACCTAAGTTGCACCCCCTGCAGTGTGTACTCTGAAAGAGTGTTTAGTGCAGCCGGTAACCTTGTCAGCGATCGGCGTAGGAGGTTACTTCCACAAAATGTGGAGAAGATGATGTTCATCAAAATGAATTATAAATTCCTCCATGAAGACCTTTACCAGCAATTGCCTCCAGAAAGTAGACAGGAACCTGTGATGGTGGATTTCAGTGGGGATGAATTAATACTCTGTGAGGATGAGGATGTAAACACTGAAAGGGGTGAGGAATCAGAGGATGAGGATGACGCCTTGCCTCTGTAGAACCAGTTGGTGGGGGCCCAAACAAACCAATAATTTCAGTCACAGTCGTGTGGCAGACTATGTAGCTGAAATTATTGGTTTGTTAAAGTGTGCATGTCCTGTTTATACAACATAAGAGTGGGTGGGAGGGCCCAAAGACAATTCCATCTTGCTCCTCATTATTATATTTCTATCCCAGTTTCTGCTGTGAAGACTATAATTACAGTCTGGAAGGTGGTAGGTGTCTTTTCTTTTTGAAGGTATCAAAAATGAGGAACTAATTGTATTCTACAATACACTATCAATATTAACAAATGTGATTACCATGCTCTGTTCAAGTTGGGCACAAAAAATCACAACCAAAATGGCTGCTGTACATGCGCAGTAGTGAATTTAGTCTCTGGAATATGGTGGATGTCATGATTCTACAGACCTGTGCATGAGCAGTAGACTCTGGCACAATGCCTGAGCCAGAAACACAATGGAGAAGTGGGCGCCTACCTAGACACTTCTCTGTTAAAATGCCCCTGCTCAGACTGTATCCCGTCGGGCCCCTAAAAGATGCGGGCCCATAAGACAGTGCCCACTCTGCCTATTTGGTAATCTGGCACTGTCTCTTGGCATCCCAGTGATTTGGTAGGCTTAATACTGTTGGGCCTCTTAGGAGCATTCTCTCGTGGTAATTGAGGAATTTAGTACAGCTGCATGATTGTCATTGACATCTGTTTGGATTACTTGTCATTTCCACTAGGACCACAATGAGAAAAGTGAACAACACATGTGTGGGATTTGTATTTAAGTACATTTTATTAGCATAAAATAATAGGGTCATAAATAGGTGTCTGCGGAGGAGGCACCACACATAGTGCTGCAGGTTAGGGGGTGCTGTTTGTGGCACTAGTCAATTATCTATTTTAACTTTGACTTGCAACTTTCCCCCCCTTTTTGAAGCCCAGCATCTCCTGACCGCCGCTGTTTCCTTCCCTGACCCCTTCTGTCGCTAATACCTATACAACATTCTTGAACGCAACTTCAGTCACACTGCTTTATTACATTTCAGGATGCTGCCATATCCGGGATTCGTACCCATTGCCTGTGGCATTGCAGTCAGACAATCTACTCATTGAGCTACCTGCCCTTGCATAGAAAACTAGAGAATACTCAGCTAGAGAATTCCAATATGGTGGTCATTCCAAGTTGATCGCAGCCAGCAACTTTTTGCTGCTGCTGCGATCAACTAGTTCACGCCTTTGGGGGAGTGTATTTTAGCTTAGCAGGGCTGCGATCGCTTGTGCAGCCCTGCTAAGCTAAAAAAATTTCAAGTAAAACAAGACTAGCCCTGGACATACTTACCCTGTGCGACGATCTCTGCGATCCCTGGGGGCAGCAAGGCATTCCGGCGTGCGCGCAGAAGCGAGGGCGTCCGGTACGCAGCCAGGGTCAGCGGCTCAGTGAATAGCGCACGCTTGCCGTGACCTGGGGGCGGCGCAGTTGGGACACCGTCCAATACGGACGGAGCGCGGACGAGAGGTGGGGACGTCTTTGCCCCGGAGTGCTAGGCAGGCCCCGGGAGTGGTTTCCGGGTCCCGTGCTTTGTCTTCTTTTTCAGGTGATCACGGAGAGGTTGGACGTGAGCGATGAGGAGTATTTCGAAGTTTCCACACCGGAGGACTCCCAGTCCGAACAGTCGACAGCGTCAGGTGAGGTTGAGCAGTCGGCGTCGGGCTTCAGCGCGCGCTCCAGTTCTCTCAGTTCCTCCTCTTCTTCATCCCTGTCGTCGCAAGCGTCCGACATCAGTAGCACGACTAGGGCAAAAAAGCGTGCAACGAAGTACGCTAAGAGGGCGGCAGGGCAGCAGGAGAGGCGGAAAAGACGCAAGCGGCTTAGCGAGACACTCGCAGGGCCAAGAAGCGCTGTGATTTGCCGGGAGTAGTCCACTGTGATTATACGGCAGTGTTGAGGGGGTTGCGGGATAGCTGCCGTAGGAAGATCTGCAGAGGCGATTACGTGGATATGTTCGTGCTGACTAAGGACGCGAAGCAGGAGTATAAGGCAGCGACAGCTAAGAAAGGCATCGGAGCTGAAGCTTTCCGTACTTTAGACAACTGGCTGGCCGGTTTTTGCGTCTTTGCGGCGTGTTATCTGGAAGATAGGCCTGACGAACATATGAACGTCATACGATACCTGCACTTGATACACGATATGCAGCGCACATCGTCAGGAATCGAATGGCGGATGTATGATGAGAAGTTCCGAGAGAAGCAGGACTGATTACAGATTATTGACTTTGGTTGCAAGGACGTGGAGGTCTGGCTCCAGGTCACCCGGGCTTCTCAACCCGCAAAGGAGCCCCGGAATCCGGGGGCGGACGGGCAACGCGCAGGGTCGTCCGCCCAGGGGAGTAGCGCGGAAGGGGGACCGGGTAGGAGAGGTAGGTTGGCTATCCGCGGGGGAGGACAGGCCCCGCGAAGGGGAAGTGATTCGCATTTAATAATGCGACCTGTTCCTTCGGCAAGCAGTGTTGGTTTCGACATTCGTGCTTGCGATGTGGTGGCTTCCATCCGGCCTCCAACTGTTTTAAAGGAAATCGGCAAGGCGCGAGGGGAAAGCAAAGCTACGCAAAACCCGGCGCGAGCAGGGATCGCTCAACAGGGCCCCAACGCCAATTAATTTGGACGCCATGTCCAAATGGTTGGATTGGTATCTGAATAGTACGGACGCCCAGTTTTTTTTTCAGGGTTTTAAGTTTGGTTTCCGCTTGCCAGTTGCTGGCGAAGTATCGATCAAGGCTCTCCGGAATCTTCAGTCCGCTCGCGCCTTGCCACCTGTTTTGCGCGAGAAAGTTGATAAAGAGGTGCGAATGGGTAGGATGGAGGGCCCGTTTAGCTCGCCCCCAGTGGATGACTTCGTCATTTCCCCAGTGGGGGTAGTCCCCAAGAAGACTCCGGGTGCCTTTCGGCTCATTTAACATCTTTCTTACCCATCAGGGTCGTCGGTCAACGACGCGATACCGCCAGCACACTGCTCGGTGGTGTACCAGTCGTTTGACTAGGCGCTGGAGTTGGTTCGTAGTTACGGCCCGGGAGCTCTGATGTTGAGTCCGCGTTTTGGTTACTCCCGTTGCATCCGGACTCATTCCGTTTTATGGGTTTTCGGATCGGAGCGGAATATTTCATTGACAAATGTTTGCCGATGGGCTGTTCCGTTTCCTGCTCGTTTTTGTGAACGGTTTAGCACATTTTTACATTGGTGCGTGGAGTCTTCATCAGGGGGTCATGGAGTTGCGCATTACCTCAATGATTTCCTGTGCGTGGGACCGGCGAATTCGCCGCGCTGCAGCGACTTGCTGTTCAGCATCCGAGCGCTGTTTTTTCACTTTGGCGTTCCTGTGGCCGAGGATAAAATGGAGGGGCCGGTTTCCTGTTTGTCGTTCTTGGGGATCGAAATCGACACGGCGGCGGGATCGTGTCGCCTTCTTCAGGCCAAGGTTGCGAAGCTCCGTGAAGTTATTTGCCTGTTCGTAAGGTCACGCAAAGTCATGCTGCGGCAGGCGCAGTCCTTGCTGGGCCTTTTGAACTTTGCTTGTCGGGTGATCCCGATGGGCAGGGTTTTCTGCCGAAAGCTGGGGAGGGCGACGGCGGGGTGTGCCAGGCCACATCATTTCATCCGCTTGTCCTCCGAGATTAATAGGGATTTGGCCGTATGGGCCTCGTTCCTGGGGGATTTCAACGGGGTGCGTATCTGGCAGGGCCAAACGGTCGACAGCACTCGGTTACAGCTATTTACCGATGCAGCGGGTTCCTCTGGGTTGGGTTGCTACCTAGAGGGGTTTTGGTGCGTGGCCTCGTGGCCTGAGGAATGGCATCGCGAAGGTTTCACTAAGGACCTTTTGCTGCTGGAGCTTTTCCCCATTATGGTAGCACTGGAGGTTTGGGGCGATCGTCTGGCTCATCGCGGCATTTTGTTTAGATGTGACAATCTGGGCATGGTGAATGCGATCATTAACCAGAGGGCGAAGTCGCTGGTGGTTCTGAGGGTGCTGGGGTGGTTGCTGCTGACATGCTTGCATAACAATGTATGGTTCCGCGCGCAGCATGTGCCTGGTCTGGAGAACGAATTGCCGACGCGTTGTCCCGTGGTCAGTTGGAGAGATTTCGTTTGTTGGCACTCGAGGCCGATGAGCGGGGGTTTCAATGTCCCGGTTATGTCTGGCAGGTGATCGGACCGGACTGGAGGGTCTAGCGATGCGGTCAGTGGCTCGGAACATGCTCAAGGCTTACGGTCAAGCTTGGAGCGAGTGGGAAGAGTTTGTCCAAGGACGTAGTCAAGAAGGTAAGAGTGGGCATCGGATGATGCTTTCTTTTATTTGGCAGCTCTTTGTTACGGGTAGGTCCAGAGCGGTGGTGTCCCGGTACTTAGCAGGGATTTCGTTCTTTAATAAAATCAAGGGTGTCCCTGACGTGACAAAGAGCGGCCTTCTGGTTAAGGCGATGAAGGGGTGGGCGCGCGTGGTGCCAACACCGCTTGATAGGCGGCGGCCCATCGATGCGGCCTAGTTACCGGCTGTCATTGAGGCGGTTGGCGGTATCGCGTCGTCTATTTTTGAATCGCTTTTTTTCTGGTTGGCATTTTCCATGGCTTACCACGGAGCCTTTCGGATTTCGGAGCTAGTAGCACCATCTAAGCGGGCAGATTCGCGCATGCTTCTGGATGACGTGGTGGTGGGTGAGAGGTCCTTGCTGTGCAGATTGCGTCGCTCTGAGATGGACCAAGTAGGTAGAGGTCGATGGGTCACCTTGGTTCCGTCGCTGGAGGAGGGCATTTGCCCGGTGAGGTTGGCATCGAAATATGCGGCGGTTCGGCCCGGTGGGCAGGGGTTGTGGTTGCTGCATTATGACGGTTTACCCTTGACAAAATATCAGTTTCGTTGGATGCTGGGTCGCTGTCTGGCGAGCTTTGGCCTTCCACCCGCTGCTTTCGGGATGCATTCCTTCCGCATCGGGGCTGCGACGTCGGCTGCGTCGGCAGGGTTTTCCGTGGCGGAAATCCAAGCAGTGGGGCGATGGAAGTCGTCGAGTTACAGACGATATATTCGCCCCGTTGCATGAGTTGTTGGTTTGACTAACGGTTCTGTTTATTTGTAGTTGTATAAGTTCATGTTGTGAAGTTCAGTACGTCCTTGTGTAGTGTGTCTGTTTGTCTCCCCTGTTTATCCTACTCAGGGATTAGCTACTCGCCGCTGCTGGCAGCGGGGGTCTGGAGTTCTTTTTCGATTTTTTGCCTGACTTCACGGACTGAATTCTAATCTCTAATTCGGCTGATCAGTTCTAATCAAAGTCCCTCAGCAGGTTTTTACGCTTTCACCTCCAGCTGAGTTCTTAAATTTTTTTCCCATTTTATACCCCCCTCCCCCCCCCGTTTATTTTCCTTATATTATTTAGATTTTTCCCATTGTGTGTTTATGTTCTGCTTCAATTGGCTGGAAGTTTGTGCAGTTCGGCTAGGCCGTGACTTCTGCAACACACAAAAACCCAATTTTTCTTTTGCCAGATCCTTCAGGTTAATGCGTTTAATAAACTCTGCTTTAGATTCTTATTAACAATTTTTTACCCCTTTCCTTCTCTTCAGGTTGGGTAGAAGATGATTTGTCAATCTGGGTGGTTGGCCACTCTTATGTGTACTGGTCAGCCAGGTTTTTGGCCTCGGAGGGGGCACAGATGTTTCCTAGGGCTCATGGCGTTCGTTAACTTGGTTGGCGGGGGATGATGTGGAAAGATCTGAAGAGTAGATTGGTCAGTCAGGTCAGCGAGCATGGAGTCCCTAGGGTGCTGGTTGTCCATTTAGGTGGCAACGACCTGGGGAAGAGGACATCTTTGGAGCTGCGGTGGGCCATGATGAAGGATCTGGCCAGTATGGCCGCAGCATGGACCAATTGTGTCTTGGTGTTCTCTATGATGGTGCCAAGGTTAAGTTGGCGAGGTGTGGCGGACGGTCGCCTGATTGATGAGGCCAGGCAAAAGGTGAATGGGGCGGTGGCGAAGTGGGTGTTGGCCCACGGAGGCAAAGTGGTTCGCCACCCTAGGATTCGGTTTCGTGACAGTCACCTTTTTCGGCCTGATGGTGTGCATCTGTCCAAGGAGGGGATGATGCTTTTCCTGGAGGATCTGTTTCTGGTGCTGCAGGAGTTAGGTTGAGGGTATGGTGGCGGTGCGAAGACTCTGGGGAGGAGTCTTTCGCTGTTGGCGGAAAAGAACTGCAGGTTGTAGTTTGTCTTGTTAGTTGCAGTGATTTACAGTTTTTGGTGTGGTTTAGGTGCACTCACCTCCATTGACTTTTAAGGCCGCTTGACCACCCGTCCGGGGGCAGCGTCATCACCCATCAGGGTGGGTAGTCACCGTCGGGGTCTGAGTCGGGCACCTATTACCTATTTTATAGTTTTTGTTAAATTAGGATCGTTTGGAAATTTAATGTTTTTGAGGTTATCTTCAGTTGAGATATATCCGTTCTTTTTTCTGCCACCATATGCCGGCTGAATTTGTGCCCCCAGTAGCGCCGCTTTAAAAAAAAAAAAAATATGAAGACTTACAATCCCCGCTCCTGAGTCCCGACCGTTGCAGACCTCCAACGGCGCCGCTCCTCTCCTCAAATCTATGGGAGAGACATCATGACGTCTCTCCCATAGCACAGCATAGACACTAGAGGTCAATCATGACCCCTAGAGTCTGTGCCAGTCCCACAATGCTGTGCGGTGCGCGATGACATCATCGCGTACCGCACAGCAAAGGTCCTCTCCACGAAGGGAAACTAGATGGGTAGCATCTAGTTCCCTTCACTGCAGGGGGACCAGCAGGGGACACAGCGGCAGCGGGGGGCACAGTAGCGGATCTTGCCATGGTGCGACGCCCTCCAGATGGCGCCGGCACCCTCCGGAAGGCTGCGCCCCGTGCAAAAGTCCTGCTTGCCGTGGCAAGATCCGCTACTGATGCGGGGTAATTCAGCGTTGACCGCAGCAGCAAATTGATAAGCAGTTGGGAAAAACCATGTGCATTGCATGTGTGGCAGAAATAACATTTGCAGAGAGAGTTAGATTTGGGTAGTGATGTGCACCGGAAATTTTTCGGGTTTTGTGTTTTGGTTTTGGGTTCGGTTCCGCGGCCGTGTTTTGGGTTCGAACGCGTTTTGGCAAAACCTCACCAAATTTTTTTTGTCGGATTCAGGTGTGTTTTGGATTCGGGTGTTTTTAAAAAAAAAAAACCTAAAAAACAGCTTAAATCATAGAATTTGGGGGTCATTTTGATCCCATAGTATTATTAACCTCAATAACCATGGCCCTCATTCCGAGTTGTTCGCTCGCAAGCCGATTTTAGCAGCATTGCACACACTAAGCCGCCGCCTACTGGGAGTGACTCTTAGCTTCTTAAAATTGCGAACGATGTAATCGCAATATTGCGATTACAAACTTCTTAGCAGTTTCAGAGTAGCTTCAGACTTACTCGGCATCTGCGATCAGTTCAGTGCTTGTCGTTCCTGGTTTGACGTCACAAACACACCCAGCATTCGCCCAGACACTCCTCCGTTTCTTCAGCCACTCCCGCGTTTTTCCCAGAAACGGTAGCGTTTATTCCCACACGCCCTTAAAACGGCCTGTTTCCGCCCAGTAACACACATTTCCTGTCAATCACACTACGATCGCCGGAGCGAAGAAAAAGCCGTGAGTAAAAATACTATCTTCATTGTAAAATTACTTGGCGCAGTCGCAGTGCGAACATTACGCATGCGCACTAAGCGGAAATTCACTGCAATGCAAAGAAATTTACCGAGCGAACGACTCGGAATGAGGGCCCATAATTTCCACTCATTTCCAGTCTATTCTGAACACCTCACACCTCACAATATTATTTTTAGTCCTAAAATTTGAACCGAGGTCGCTGGATGACTAAGATAAGCGACCCAAGTGGCCGACACAAACACCTGGCCCATCTAGGAGTGGCACTGCAGAGTCACGCAGGATGGCCCTTCCAAAAAGTACTCCCCAAACAGCACATGACGCAAAGAAAAAAAGAGGCGAAATGAGGTAGCTGTTTGACTAAGCTCAGCGACCCAAGTGGCCGACACAAACACCTGGCACATCTAGGAGTGGCCCTGCAGTGTCACGCAGGATGGCCCTTCCAAAAAGTACTCCCCAAACAGCACATGACGCAAAGAAAAAAAGAGGCGAAATTAGGTAGCTGTGTGACTAAGCACAGCGACCCAAGTGGCCGACACAAACACCTGGCCCATCTAGGAGTGGCACTGCAGTGTCACGCAGGATGGCCCTTCCAAAAAGTACTCCCCAAACAGCACATGACGCAAAGAAAAAAAGAGGCGAAATGAGGTAGCTGTGTGACTAAGCTCAGCGACCCAAGTGGCCGACACAAACACCTGGCCCATCTAGGAGTGTCACTGCAGTGTCACGCAGGATGGCCCTTCCAAAAAACACTCCCCAAACAGCACATGACGCAAAGAAAAAAAGAGGCGCAATGAGGTAGCTGTGTGACTAAGATAAGCGACCCAAGTGGCCGACACAAACACCTGGCCCATCTAGGAGTGGCACTGCAGTGTCACGCAGGATGGCCCTTCCAAAAAGTACTCCCCAAACAGCACATGACGCAAAGAAAAAAAGAGGCGCAATGAGGTAGCTGTGTGACTAAGATAAGCGACCCAAGTGGCCGACACAAACACCTGGCCCATCTAGGAGTGGCACTGCAGTGTCACGCAGGATGGCCCTTCCAAAAAGTACTCCCCAAACAGCACATGACACAAAGAAAAATTATAGAAAAAAGAGGTGCAAGATGGAATTGTCCTTGGGCCCTCCCACCCACCCTTATGTTGTATAAACAGGACATGCACACTTTAATCAACCCATCATTTCAGTGACAGGGTCTGCCACACGACTGTGACTGAAATGACGGGTTGGTTTGGACCCCCACCAAAAAAGAAGCAATCAATCTCTCCTTGCACAAACTGGCTCTACAGAGGCAAGATATCCACCTCATCATCATCCTCCGATTCATCACCCCTTTCACTGTGTACATCCCCCTGCTCACAGATTATCAATTCGTCCCCACTGGAATCCACCATCTCAGGTCCCTGTGTACTTTCTGGAGGCAATTGCTGCTGGTGAATGTCTCCACAGAGGAATTGATTATAATTCATTTTAATGAACATCATCTTCTCCACATTTTCTGGAAGTAACCTCGTACGCCGATTGCTGACAAGGTGAGCGGCGGCACTAAACACTCTTTCGGAGTACACACTGGAGGGAGGGCAACTTAGGTAGAATAAAGCCAGTTTGTGCAAGGGCCTCCAAATTCCTCTTTTTCCTGCCAGTATACGTACGGACTGTCACGATCCGGGTATCTGGACGCCATTACTTACCCTTCAGATGCCTCCTAAGGCTGGCTCAGCGTTCCAGGACCGGATCCCGCTGTTCCTGAGTTTCCACATGCAGAATGTCAGAGTGGTGATTTCATCAGCCGCGGCCTCCGCTGTGTCCGCGTGGTTAAATTTGCGCTTGTCAGTCTGGCGTCTCCTGTCTCCTGTGGCCGGCGTCGCCATTACTGTTTCAATTCTCACATGGATTACAAACCAAACTTCCCTCCAAGTGTCTGCATGGGCGCAGCCATCTTGGATTTTGTCATCTGATCATTTCCACCAATCTGCTGTCTGTATTGTTGATTTGCATAATTGCCTAGCCAACCCCTTTCTTGCTGCAGGTATAAGTAAGCTGTGCCTGAGCAAGGAAGGCGTCAGTGCTTTGGTTGTCTAACCTAGTTCCAGTTTGTCTCTCTCCTGTGGTTGTCTTCCAGGTTCCAGCTCCTGTCTCCAGACTTCTGCTATAGAGACCCGCACCAGCATTCCATCTGCGGTGTAGCCTGACTCTCCGATCCATTCTGGACTCACCTGTTTCCAGCTACAACAATCACCTGCTTCCAGCTCAGCTTCCAGCAGTGTACAGCTTCTCTTAAAGGGCCGGTGTCCTTTCTGCAGTTTACCACTCTCCACCGGTATTATTATTTCACCGCTCTCAAACTCCAAACTTCATTATCAATCACCTGCTTCCAGCCCAGCTTCCAGCAGTGTACAGCTTCTCTTAAAGGGCCGGTGTCCTTTCTGCAGTTTACCACTCTCCACCGGTATTATTATTTCACCGCTCTCAAACAATCACCTGCTTCCAGCCCAGCTTCCAGCAGTGTACAGCTTCCCTTAAAGGGCCGGTGTCCTTTTCTGCAGTTTACCACTCTCCACCGGCATTATTATTTCATCGCTCTCAAGTTCGTTTATTATTTAACTGGTCCCAGCCAGTATCCACTCCGTATCAACAACAGTCTGGTTCCAGCCAGTATCCACAGCAGCCGTTTTATCTTCAGCAGCCCAGCCTTTCCTGGAACACCGGCTGGTACGATCCTGGGTTCTCTCCATTGCTACAGTCAGGCCTGGTAAGGACTTTCCAACTAGAAGATTATAAGAACTGTCTCACACTACCAGTGCCTGTGGCCCTTGCCACCCTGTAGTACCCAGGAATTGTATTTATCCTCTGTTGACTTTTATGTTTCCTTTTACTACTGCTGTGTTACGGAGTTTGTCATAATAAACATCATTGACTTTTATCCTGGTTGTCGTGGTTACGCCTTCGGGCAGTTATTCTACATGTTACTTACATGTCTAGGGGTCTGATACAACCTCCCAGGTTCCGTTACATCTCAGCCCCTACAACTGAGGCTGCCTCCCGTCAGCTCAGGCCCTCAGTTGTGACACGGACTGTCTGACGTGCCTACTTGGATGCGGTCACTCATATAATCCTCCACCATTCTTTCAATGGTGAGAGAATCATATGCAGTGACAGAAGACGACATGTCAGTAATCGTTGGCAGGTCCTTCAGTCCGGACCAGATGTCAGCATCAGACTGCCCTGCATCACCGCCAGCGGGTGGGCTCGGAATTCGTAGCCTTTTCCTCGCACCCCCAATTGCGGGAGAATGTGAAGTAGGAGCTGTTGACCGGTCACGTTCCACTTGACTTGATAATTTTCTCACCAGCAGGTCTTTGAACCCCTGCAGACTTGTGTCTGCTGGAAAGAGAGATACAACGTAGGTTTTAAATCTAGGATCGAGCACGGTGGCCAAAATGTAGTACTCTGATTTCAACAGATTGACCACCCGTGAATCCTGGTTAAGCGAATGAAGGGCTCCATCCACAAGTCCCACATGCCTAGTGGAATCGCTCTGTCTTAGCTCCTCCTTCAATGTCTCCAGCTTCTTCTGCAAAAGCCTGATGAGGGGAATGACCTGACTCAGGCTGGCAGTGTCTGAACTGACTTCACGTGTGGCAAGTTCAAAAGGTTGCAGAACCTTGCACAACGTTGAAATCATTCTCCACTGCGCTTGAGACAGGTACATTCCACCTCCTTTGCCTATATCGTGGGCAGATGTATAGGCTTGAATGGCCTTTTGCTGCTCCTCCATCCTCTGAAGCATATAGAGGGTTGAATTCCACCTCATTACCACTTCTTGCTTCAGATGATGGCAGGGCAGGTTCAGGCGTTTTTGGTGTTGCTCCAGTCTTCTGTACGCGGTGCCTGTACGCCGAAAGTGTCCCGCAATTCTTCGGGCCACCGACAGCATCTCTTGCACGCCCCTGTCGTTTTTTAAATAATTCTGCACCACCAAATTCAAGGTATGTGCAAAACATGGGACGTGCTGGAATTTGCCCAGATGTAATGCACGCACAATATTGCTGGCGTTGTCCGATGCCACAAATCCACAGGAGAGTCCAATTGGGGTAAGCCATTCTGCGATGATCTTCCTCAGTTGCCGTAAGAGGTTTTCAGCTGTGTGCGTATTCTGGAAAGCGGTGATACAAAGCGTAGCCTGCCTATGAACGAGTTGGCGTTTGCGAGATGCTGCTACTGGTGCCGCCGCTGCTGTTCTTGCGGCGGGAGTCAATACATCTACCCAGTGGGCTGTCAAAGTCATATAGTCCTGAGTCTGCCCTGCTCCACTTGTCCACATGTCCGTGGTTAAGTGGACATTGGGTACAACTGCATTTTTTAGGACACTGAGGACTCTTTTTCTGAGGTCTGTGTAAATTTTCGGAATCGCCTGCCTAGAGAAATGGAACCTAGATGGTATTTGGTACCGGGGACACAGTACCTCAATCAAGTCTATAGTTGGCTCTGAGGTAATGATGGATACCGGAACCACGTTTCTCACCGCCCAGGATGCCAAGGCCTCAGTTATCCGCTTTGCAGCAGGATGACTGCTGTGATATTTCATCTTCCTCGCAAAGGACTGTTGGACAGTCAATTGCTTGGTGGAAGTAGTAAAAGTGGTCTTACGACTTCCCCTCTGGGATGACCATCGACTCCCAGCAGCAACAACAGCAGCGCCAGCAGCAGTAGGCGTTACACTCAAGGATGCATCGGAGGAATCCCAGGCAGGAGAGGACTCGTCAGAATTGCCAGTGACATGGCCTGCAGGACTATTGGCATTCCTGGGGAAGGAGGAAATTGACACTGAGGGAGTTGGTGGGGTGGTTTGCGTGAGCTTGGTTACAAGAGGAAGGGATTTAGTTGTCAGTGGACTGCTTCCGCTGTCGCCCAAAGTTTTTGAACTTGTCACTGACTTATGATGAATGCGCTGCAGGTGACGTATAAGGGAGGATGTTCCAAGGTGGTTAACGTCCTTACCCCTACTTATTACAGCTTGACAAAGGCAACACACGGCTTGACACCTGTTGTCCGCATTTGTGATGAAATAATTCCACACCGAAGAGCTGATTTTTTTTGTATTTTGACCAGGCATGTCAATGGCCATATTCCTCCCCAGCGCCAGCAACACCCATATCCTCCTCATCCTGGTGTACTTCAACACTGACATCTTCAATCTGACTATCAGGAACTGGACTGCGGGTGCTCCTTCCAGCACTTGCAGGGGGCGTGCAAATGGTGGAAGGCGCAAGCTCTTCACGTCCAGTGTTGGGAAGGTCAGGCATCGCAAACGACACAATTGGACTCTCCTTGTGGATTTGTGATTTCGAAGAACGCACAGTTCTTTGCTGTGCTTTTGCCAGCTTAAGTCTTTTCATTTTTCTAGCAAGAGGCTGAGTGCTTCCATCCTCATGTGAAGCTGAACCACTAGCCATGAACATAGGCCAGGGCCTCAGCCGTTCCTTGCCACTCCGTGTGGTAAATGGCATATTGGCAAGTTTACGCTTCTCCTCCGACGATTTTAATTTTGATTTTTGAGTCATTTTTTTACTGATCTTTTGTGTTTTGGATTTTACATGCTCTGTACTATGACATTGGGCATCGGCCTTGGCAGACGACGTTGATGGCATTTCATCGTCTCGGCCATGACTAGTGGCAGCAGATTCAGCACGAGGTGGAAGTGGATCTTGATCTTTCCCTATTTTATGAACCTCAACATTTTTGTTCTCCATATTTTAATGCGCACAACTAAAAGGCACCTCAGGTATACAATGGAGATGGATAGATAGTATACTTATGGATGACGAGTGACTGACGACACAGAGGTAGCTACAGCCGTGGACTACCATACTGCGTCTGCTAGTATAGAGATGATAAAGATATAATAAAAAAAAATATGAGACTACTGTCTACTGTAGGTATATATATGATATAATGACGGACCTGCTGGACACTGTCAGCAGACTGCTAAACTAACTAGTACTAGACTAGTATGAATGAAGATAGAAAAAAGAAAACACCACACAGGTAGAGGTATATTATTTACAATATTGGCCGAGCACTTGTAGTCACGACACAGAGGTAGCACTAGCTACAGCCGTGGACTACCGTACTGCGTCTGCTAGTATAGAGATGATAAAGATATAATAAAAAAATATATGATACTACTGTCTACTGTAGGTATATATATATATAATATAATGACGGACCTGCTGGACACTGTCAGCAGACTGCTAAACTAACTAGTACTTGACTAGTATGAATGAAGATAGAAAAAAGAAAACACCACACAGGTAGAGGTATATTATTTACAATATTGGCCGAGCACTAGTAGTCACGACACAGAGGTAGCACTAGCTACAGCCGTGGACTACCGTACTGCATCTGCTAGTATAGAGATGATTAAGAATTATAATAAAAGAAAATATGATACTACTGTCTACTGTAGGTATATATATATGATATAATGACGGACCTGCTGGACACTGTCAGCAGACTGCTAAACTAACTAGTACTAGACTAGTATGAATGAAGATAGAAAAAAGAAAACACCACACAGGTAGAGGTATATTATTTACAATATTGGCCGAGCACTAGTAGTCACGACACAGAGGTAGCACTAGCTACAGCCGTGGACTACCGTACTGCGTCTGCTAGTATAGAGATGATAAAGAATTATAATTTTTTTAAAAATGATACTACTGTCTACTGTAGGTATATATATAATATAATGACGGACCTGCTGGACACTGTCAGCAGACTGCTAAACTAACTAGTACTAGACTAGTATGAATGAAGATAGAAAAAAGAAAACACCACACAGGTAGAGGTATATTATTTACAATATTGGCTGAGCACTAGTAATCACGACACAGAGGTAGCACTAGCTACAGCCGTGGACTACTGTACTGCGTCTGCTAGTATAGAGATGATAAAGATGATAGAGATGGAAAAAAAATATATAACACTACTGTAGGTAAATATTTATATAATATAATGAATGACGGACCTGCTGAACACTGTCAGCAGAATGTGTTTATAGAATTAAAAAAAAGACACCACAGGAGTGTTTAACTTTTTCAGGCAGACAAAGGTATACTGGTGGTCACTGGCAGCAAAAGTGTGCACTGTACTCCTGCTATAACTGCTCCCCAGTCTCCCCCACAATTAAGCAGTGTGAGCAGTGAGCATTCAGCACAGTCAGATATACATATATCATGCAGAACACTGAGGCTGAGCACAGATAGTATGGAGCGTTTTTGTTCAGGCAGAGAACGGATAAAAAAAAAATAGCAAAACCTCCCCAATCCTCCCAACACTAAGCTAAGCAGTAGCACTAGCAAATCAATTAGATCAAGTGTAATACGTAATAATAATAACTAACTACTAGTACATAAAGTAAACGGAGAGGACGCCAGCCACGTCCTCTCCCTATCAATCTCAATGCACGTGTGAAAATGGCGGCGACGCGCGGCTCCTTATATTGACAGCGGGATGATGACGTTCGGCCGTGCTCGGGTTAACCGAGCCGCACGGGAGAATCCGAGCACGGTTCGGACTCGGCCAAAAAGGCTGAAGTTCGGGCGGGTTCGGTTTCCAAGAAACCGAACCCGCTCATCACTAGATTTGGGTGGGTTATATTGTTTCTGTGCAGGGTAAATACTAGAGATGTGCACCGGAAATTTTTTGGGTTTTGTGTTTTGGTTTTGGATTCGGTTCCGCGGCCGTGTTTTGGATTCGGATGTGTTTTGGCAAAACCTCCCTGAAATTTTTTTGTCGGATTCGGGTGTGTTTTGGATTCGGGTGTTTTTTTTCAAAAACCCCTCAAAAAAAGCTTAAATCATAGAATTTGGGGGTAATTTGGATCCCGTAGTATTATTAACCTCAATAACCATAATTTCCACTCATTTCCAGTCTATTCTGAACACCTCACACCTCACAATATTATTTTTAGCCCTAAAATTTGCACCAAGCTCACTGGATGACTTAGCTAAGCTTCCCAAGTGGGCGGCACAAACACCTGACCCATCTAGGAGTGGCACTGCAGTGCCAGACAGGATGGCACTTAAAAAAAT
Organism: Pseudophryne corroboree; assembly: GCF_028390025.1. Taxonomy (NCBI): domain Eukaryota; kingdom Metazoa; phylum Chordata; class Amphibia; order Anura; family Myobatrachidae; genus Pseudophryne; species Pseudophryne corroboree. The sequence continues at coordinate 164,189,629 of NC_086452.1, forward strand.
TAGCCCCAAACATCACATGATGCAGAGATAAATAAAAAAATAAACAAAAAGGTGCAAGATGGAATTGTCCTTGGGCGCTCCCACCCACCCTTATGTTGTATAAACAGGACATGCACACTTTAACAAGCACATCATTTCAGCAACAGGGTCTGCCACACGACAGTGGCTGAAATGACTGGTTAGTTTGGGACCCCACCAAAAAAGAAGCAATCAATCTCTCCTTGCACAAACTGGCTCTACAGAGGTAAGATGTCCACCTCCTCCTCATCGTCCGATTCATCACCCCTTTCACTGTGTACATCCCCCTCCTCACAGAGTATTAATTCGTCCCCACTGGAATCCACCATCTCAGGTCCCTGTGTACTTTCTGGAGGCAATTGCTGGTGAATGTCTCCACAGAGGAATTGATTATAATTAATTTTCTGGAAGTAACCTCGTACGCCGATTGCTGACAAGGTGACCGGCTACACTAAACACTCTTTTGGAGTACACACTGGAGGGGGGGGGGGGGGGGGGGGGGGCAACTTAAGTAAAATAAAGCCAGTTTGTGCAAGGGCCTCCAAATTGCCTCTTTTTCCTGCCAATATACGTACGGACTGTCTGACGTGCCTACTTGGATACGGTCACTCATATAATCCTCCACCATTCTTTCAATGGTGACAGAATCATATGCAGTGACAGTAGACGACATGTCAGTAATCGTTGGCAGGTCCTTCAATCCGGACCAGATGTCAGCACTCGCTCCAGACTGCCCTGCATCACCGCCAGCGGGAGGGCTCGGAAATCTTAGCCTTTTCCTTGCAGCCCCAGTTGTGGGAGAACGTGAAGAAGGAGCTGTTGATGGGTCATGTTCCGCTTGACTTGACAAGTGTCTCACCAGCAGGTCTTTGAACATGTGCAGACTTGTGTCTGCCGGAAAGAGAGATACAACGTAGGCTTTAAACATAGGATCGAGCACGGTGGCCAAAATGTAGTGCTCTGATTTCAACAGATTGACCACCCGTGAATCCTGGTTAAGCGAATGAAGAGCTCCATCCACAAGTCCCACATGCCTAGCGGAATCGCTCCATTTTAGCTCCTCCTTCAATCTCTCCAGCTGCTTCTGCAAAAGCCTGATGAGGGGAATGACCTGACTCAGGCTGGGAGTGTCTGAACTGACTTCACGTGTGGCAAGTTCAAAGGGTTGCAGAACCTTGCACAACGTTGAAATCATTCTCCACTGTGCTTGAGTCAGGTGCATTCCCCCTCCTTTGCCTATTTTGTAGGCAGATGTATAGGCTTGAATGGCCTTTTGCTGCTCCTCCATCCTCTGAAGCATATAGAATTGAATTGAATTCCACCTCGTTACCACCTCTTGCTTCAGATGATGGCGGGGCAGGTTCAGGAGTGTTTGCTGGTGCTCCAGTCTTCGGCACGCGGTGGCTGAATGTCAAAAGTGGCCCGCAATTCTTCGGGACACCGACAGCATCTCTTGCACGCCCCTGTTGTTTAAAAAAAAATTCTGCACCACCAAATTCAATGTATGTGCAAAACATGGGACGTGCTGGAATTTGCCCACATGTAATGCACGCACAATATTGGTGGCGTTGTCCGATGTCACAAATCCCCAGTCGAGTCCAATTGGGGTAAGCCATTCTGCGATGAAGTTCCTCAGTTTCCGTAAGAGGTTGTCAGCTGTGTGCCTCTTATGGAAAGCAGGAAAGCCTAGGAACGAGTTGGCGTTTGCGAGATGCTGCTACTGGTGCCACTACTTGCTGAGGGAGGCAATACATCTACCCAGTGCGCTGTCACAGTCATATAGTCCTGAGTCTGCCCTGGTCCACTTGTCCACATGTCCGTGGTTAAGTGGACATTGGGTACAACTGCATTTTTTAGTACACAGGTGACTCTTTTTCTGACGTCTATGTACATTCTCGGTATCGCCTGCCTAGAAAAGGGGAACCTAGATGGTATTTGGTGCCGGGGACACACTACCTCAAGAAAATCTCTAATTTCCTGTGAATTAACGGTCGATAACGGACACACATTTAACACCAACACAGCTGCCAAGGCATGAGTTATCCGCTTTGCAGCAGGATGACTTCTGTGATATTTCATCTTCCTGTTGGACAGTCAATTGCTTACTGGAAGTAGTACAAGTGATCTTCCGACTTCCCCTCTGGGATGACAATCGACTCCTAGCAGCAACAACAGCAGCGCCAGCAGAAGTAGGCGTTACACTCAAGGATCCATCGGAGGAATCCCAGTTAGGTGAGGACTCATCAGTCTTGCTAGTGTCATGGCCTGCAGGACTATTGGCGTTCCTGTCTCAGGAGTAAATTGACACTGAGGGAGTTGGTGGTGTGGTTTGCAGGAGCTTGGGTACAAGAGGAAGGGATTTAGTTGTCAGTGTACTGCTTCCGCTGTCACCCAAAGTTTTTGAACTTGTCAATGACTTCTGATGAATGTGCTCCAAGTGAAGTATAAGGGAGGATGTTCCTAGGTGGTTAACGTCCTTACCCCTACTTATTATAGCTTGACAAAGGCAACACACGGCTTGACACCTGTTGTCCGCATTTCTGTTGAAATAATTCCACACCGAAGAGGTGATTTTTTTTTTGTAATTTGACCAGGCATGTCAATGGCCATATTCATCCCACGGACAACAGGTGTCTCCCCGGGTGCCTGACTTAAACAAACCACCTCACCATCAGAATGCTCCTTGTCAATTTCCTCCTCAGCGCCAGCAACACCCATATACTCATCCTGGTGTACTTTAACAGTGACATCTTCAATATGACTATCAGGAACTGGACTGTTGGTACTCCTTCCAGCACTTGTAGGGGGCATGCAATGGTGGAAGGTGCTACCTCTTCCCGTCCAGTGTTGGGAAGGTCAGGCATCGCAGCCGACACAATTGAACTCTCCTTGGGGATTTGTGATTTAGAAGAATGCACAGTTCTTTGCTGTGCTTTTGCCAGCTTAAGTATTTTAATTTTTCTAGTGGGAGGATGAGTGCTTCCATCCTCATGTGAAGCTGAACCACTAGCCATGAACATAGACCAGGGCCTCAGCCGTTCCTTGCCACTCCGTGTCATAAATGGCATATTGGCAAGTTTACGCTTCTCCTCAGACGCTTTTAATTTAGATTTTTGAGTCATTTTACTGAACTTTTGTTTTTTGGATTTTACATGCTCTCTACTATGACATTGGGCATCGGCCTTGGCAGATGACGTTGATGGCATTTTATCATCTCTGCCATGACTAGTGGCAGCAGCTTCAGCACGAGGTGGAAGTGGATCTTGATCTTTCCCTAGTTTACCCTCCACATTTTTGTTCTCCATTTTTTAATGTGTGGAAGTATGTGCCAGTAATATATCAATAGCAATGGCCTACTGTACTGTACTAAATATGTATACTGCTGGTCACCAAAATGCTGCACTGTCCTACTATATACTGCTCACAATAATGCAGCGCAGAGATAGTATACTTGACACAGAGCTGCAAGATATAGCAATGGCCTACTGTACCGTACTATGGCCCTCATTCCGAGTTGTTCGCTCGCAAGGCGATTATAGCAGAGTTACACACGCTAAGCCGCCGCCTACTGGGAGTGAATCTAAACATCTTAAATGTGCGACCGATGTATTCGCAATATTGCGATCAAAACCGAGTTAGCAGTTTCTGAGTAACTCCAGACTTACTCTGCCTGTGCGATCAATTCAGTGCTTTTCGGTCCCGGCTGACGTCATAAACACACCCAGCGTTCGCCCAAGCACTCCCACCGTTTCTCCAGACACGCCTGCGTTTTTTCCGGAAACGGTAGCGTTTCCTGCCACACGCCCCTAAAACGCCGTACATCCGCCCAGTAACACCCATTTCCTGTCAATCACAATGCGTTCTCCGGAGCGACGAAAAAGCCGTGAGTAAAATTACTTTCTTCTTAGTAAAGTTACTTGACGCATGCGCAGTGCGAACATTACGCATGCGCACTAAGAGTATTCTCACTGCGATGCGATGAAAAATACCGAGCGAACAACTCGGAATGAGGGCCTATATATGTATACTGCTGGTCACCAAAATGCTGCCCTGTCCTACTATATACTGCTCACAATAATACAGCATATAGATAGTATACTTGACACAGAGCTGCAAGATACAGCAATAGCCTACTGTACTGTACTATATATGTGTACTGCTGGTCACCAAAATGCTGCAGTGTCCTACTATATACTGCTCACAATAATGCAGCACAGAGATAGTATACTTGACACAGAGCTTCAAGATACAGCTATGGCCTACTGTACTGAACTATATATGTATACTGCTGGTCACCAAAATGCTACACTGTCCTACTATATACTGCTCACAATAATGCAGCACAGAGATAGTATACCTGACACAGAGCTGCAAGATAGAGCAATGGCCTACTGTACTGTACTACTATAATTATATACTGATGGTCCCCAGTCCCCACAATGCAGCACACTGAGCACAGATATTTGCAGCACACTGAGCACAGATTACGGAGCTTTTTAGGAAGAGAATGCAGCCACGTCCTCTCCGTTTCAACCTCCAATGCACGAGTGAAAATGGTGGCGAGCGCGGCTCTTTATATAGAATACAAAATTTGCGAGAATCCGACAGCGGGATGATGACGTTCGGGCGCGTTCGGGTTAACCGAGCAAGGAGGGAAGATCCGAGTCTGCCTCCGAACCGTGTAAAATAGGTGAAGTTCAGGGGGTTTTGGATCTCCGAGAACCGAACCCGCTCATCTCTAGTAAATACTGGCTGCTTTATTTTTACACTGTTTAGATTTCAGTTTGAACACACACCCAAATCTAACTCTCTTTCACGTTAAATCTGGCCCACATGCAGTACACATGGGTGGTCATTAAGAGTTGTTCGCTAGCTGTTTTCGGACGCTACGCAGCGATCAGGTAAAAAATCTACATTTCTGCGCATGCGGCGCAATGCGTATGCACATGCGCAACATACTTTCACAACATCCGAAGTAGTTTCACACAAGGTCTAGCAAAGCTTTTCAATCGCACTGCTCACCACTGATTGACAGGAAGTTGGTGTTTCTGCGAGGTAACTGACCGTTTTTGGGGAGTGTGTGGAAAAACGCAGGCATGTCAGATACAAACGCAGGCGTGCCTGGGGAAACGCAGGCGTGGCTGGCCGAACGCAGGGCATGTTCGTAACGTCAAAACAGGAACTAAACAGTCTGAAGTGATCGCAAGCTAGGAGTAGGTCTGGAGCTGCTCAGAAACTGCACAATCTTTTTTTGTAGCCGCTCTGTGTTCCTTTCGTTTGCACTTCTGCTAAGCTAAGATACACTCCCAGAGGGCGGCGGCTTAGCGTTTGCACGGCTGCTAAAAGCAGCTAACGAGCGAACAACTCGGAATGAGGGCCTTTGTTTTGCCCAACTGCTATCAAATTTGCTGCTGCGATCAGGTCTGAATTAGGCTGTAGATCAATCTACTTCTCTCATTATCATTAGTCTTTTTACAGACATTGGCATACCAGAACTGAACTTACCCACCTCCAAAGGGTGCCAGTAGAAATGTGTGTTAACGGGTGTAGTATGGCTGACCGGCGGACAGGAGACCGCTGGTCAGCTTACCGATGCCGGGATCCCGGCAGTATACCGATGCTGGGATCCCGGTGGGGAGGGGCGTGTGCAGCAAGCCCCTTGCGGGCTCGCTGTGCTCGCCGCACTGCGGGCTCGGTGGCGTCCTGCGGTCCCAACAGTTTCTATTCCCACTCTATGGGTGTCGTGGACACCCATTAGTGGAAATAGTCCCTGTTGGTCGGCATGTGAGGGGTCGGGATGGTGGAGGAGGTCATGTGACTGTCGGTCTCCCGACCGCCGGTCACATGAATACCACCCGCGTTAACTGCAGCCTCTGGTTTTCTTGCAGGGGATGTAGTGAAAAGGCTGATAAGGTAGAAATATTCAACCGAATGCAGGAAGATCAGAGCAAAAACAAATAACCTTCCTTCTGCACTCAAAGTGCTGTCGAAAGACCGAACAGGGGCGGTCCAGTACCGTTTTTGGGGGAGCTGCATGACATCACACGCAGTGTTTAAAACAAAAATATGGCAGCCAGGCTGCGCTGCCAGGGGTCGACCTTAGCTCAGATGCATCTGCAATTAGATTGTGGAAGCATCGGGAGATGGCCTTACAC